>NC_060065.1:1510000-1727500 GCF_020283565.1 Trifolium pratense | reverse complement strand
CCTATTATCTTCCTAAAAATAGAGTGGGGGAAATTATCAACACTCATGAAGAAAGTGTAGTAAAAATTCCAATTTCAACTTTAATTTCACAATTTGTTAAATATAAAAATTTGATAGAACAACCAAAATGGCGTGATTAAAAAAAGACAACCAATTTTGTAAACGATTAAAAAAATAGGGGACCAAAATCCAAAACATTGTAAATTTTTTATGTTAATTGAGCAAATACATTAGTAATTAATAAATATATTTTCCAACATAATACTAAAGTAGTTTTTTTCTTATCACAGTATGTATCACACACATGTCATTATTGCTTACTGCACAAGTAACAACTCTGTCTGTAAGTATAACTACCTAACAGCTATGTAACTAACTATAGATCCTCTAACTGTCAATTAACTTCCTCTAACATAACTGAATCTTCTTCAATAGGTGTACTGATTAATAAATTTTAGGTGATAGAGTTGGAAATATATCTCCATTTTCTTTATTCTCTGACTCTAACTCTATGCTTGTCTTCAGAAATGATTGTATGTACTAGTGCGCCACTAGATGATTTTTTGAAGTTGAATCCTATCTAAAATTAAAAAATAATTGCTTTAATGCTTCAGTCTAATTGGTCCTTGTTGTAAATTTCTTCTTCTAGTTGCTATTATAAGCATGATTGATTTTGGAATTATGAAGAAGAATCCAAATTAACAATGCACTATGTACACTTTTCATTATATTCCTCAAGGTGTATACAAGTACAAATAATCATTTGCTTTTCAATTTTTTGTTCTGTTTTTATTTTATTTTGGTGATTTCATTTTTTTTTTTTTATGTTTTACTCAAGGCATGTTTGGTTCTCATTAATTATTTAATGCATTCTGCATGACTATGATGTATGATAGATTTTGAGATTAATTTTGAGACTTAGCGCGTAATTTGCAATTTTCACACTAAATGTGAACTGGCTAAACTTACATTGACTTATTCTTATATGAAAATATTGTAAACTTAACTTATATATAAAATTTAAGAACATAGCTTGTAATTATTTACGTTTCTCAAGAGTACACATCTACAAGAACTCAGCTTGTATTTATTTACATTTCTTTTCACTTAGCTACACAGTTAATACAAAAGGACTTCGAACGCTATGTTTACCATTACTCCAAGTTATCGATCCAAACAGATCTTCCTTCAATGAGGTTAAAGTGGATGAGAAAACAACTTGGTAACTTACTGTTTTACTACTTTTTGTGAATTGAAGTTTCTCTGGAATCAACTGAACTTTCACTCCGTTGGGAGCATCGACGATAGCAGAGTAGACTGTTTCATCCTCTTCACCGATATTTGTAACAGTTCTACTCACATTCACAATTTCTTTACCAGTGAATTTGGAAATTGCTATGGAAGGATAATTGATATTGGAAATATGATCAGGAGTAGAGTCCTTGGGGCAGCTGAAATTTTTCGGAACAGTTGTAGAGATAATCTTAATTGTGGTTGTGTTGAGTCCAATGTAACACAAGTAGTTCAAGTAGTCAATAGTGGTGGTTTCATAAACTAGCCCTGGTTGGAATGATTCAGTTACTGTTATTTCCCCTGCTCCATAGTCATAAGGTGTGGCAACGGATCCTAAATCCGTCGTAATGGGAGCCTTCGTATTGTCAATTTGAGTTGCTGCATTCAGAAAAATATTAATTAATGAGTTACTAGATACGATTAATTGATCCTCGAAACAAAATCGATGATTGATATGTAAAAAAATGAAAAAGTCTAACCAGAGGTCATGATAGCTGATTTGATTGCAGAAGGACTCCAAGTTGGATTTCTAGATTTAATGCTGCCTGCAAGGCCTGAAACATGGGGGCATGACATGGAAGTTCCTGATATAATGTTATACGGCGAGAGCTTTTCACCTTTTGGAACAAAACTTTCATCATCAAGCGTGCCGGTCCATGCTGCGAGAATGGCAGCACCTGGTGCTGCAATATCAGGCTACAAAGAAAAATTGATGGTATTGTTTAGTGTTGTGTGTTGATGATAGTTAATTATAATGGATTATCTATATCGTTATATATCCTTACCTTGAGAATATTCTTTGAAAGTGATGAAGGCCCTCTACTTGAAAAGATTGCCACCATAGGTGCAGGCTTATAATCTAATACCGTAATTGTTGGTAGAATTGTTGCCTTTGGATTGCTTTAGATTTTGATTATATGCAAAATTATAGTAAAATTAATTAACTTGTGATAAGTTACGAGATTGTTGATTTTAGTCTCAAACAATATTAAAAAATTCTAACTAAATTTAAAATATGCTTTACCTTGTTGAATTGACATATTGGAGGATTGGGGCATCATCTTTTGGTCTTACAATTGTTGCTGGGAAGTCTTCATAATTATCGTCCACTCCTCCTTCTTGGTCAGTAATATGAACAAGACCTAATCCACCCAATTCTTTTATAATAGAAATTTTGTCAAAGGTTGAATAATCAGTCTCATTTATGCCATCACAAATGACAATGCTTCCATTGACTTTTTTCTTATCCAATGAATTTGAATGACATTGTCTGCATTTGACAACAAATAAATAATATTAGTTTGTCTTACTTTTGATTATGCACAATAAACAAGTTTAAGTTTATTTATTTTCAGCTACATTTTGTGTATGTACGTACCTTGCTTCTGCTGAGTCAGCCTTAGCTGCTTTGGCAGACTCTCCGGTTATAAATGGATAATCAGGAGATTTTGAAAGAGGAGAGAAATGCATACCATGACCCTAAAGTATAACAATTACCAAGCATGCATGCATGCGTGAGGCATAAGGAAAGAGAGTATAAGTCATGTAAATTTTGAAAATTGTAGAGTGAGCGCGAAAACGTACCACGACAACTTTGTTATTACCCAAGAGGATGTTGGATTGAAGACTGCGGTCAACGGTGGTGGCACCAACAGTTAATATCCAAGGAGCGTCGTTAACAACTGTACTCTTCTCGGGTCCCTCATTTCCAGCGGAGCAAACCACTATGATGCCTCGCTCCACGGCATGGAAAGCTCCAATTGCAATTACGTCTGTTGTCAAGTCAGGTTCGGGAGTAGCAAACCCACCAAGGGAGAGTGAAAGGACATCAACTCCATCGGAAATTGCATCGTCAAACGCTGCAAGAATGCTAGCGCCAGAACATCCATGAGAGCACACTTTGTAAATCGCCAACCTCGATTCAGGAGAGCCACCTTTTGCTTCTCCGGTCGCAAGACCGTAGTATGACGCCCCACTCACGACACTCCCTGCCGCTGTCGACGCTGTGTGTGTTCCATGTCCAAGTCCATCTCTTACGGTATTTGTCCCGTCATCATTTGCACCAACGTCAAGGTAATATCTTGCTCCTATTATCTTCCTAAAAATGGAAGGGGGAAAATTATCAACGCTCATCATAATACAAGAAAATGTATTAAAATATATTTTTTGCAAGAAGAAAAAATAAAACAAAAACACATGTCTCAGATTTTCAATTAATGATGTGAAATTAAGTGATATTTTTTTTTTGTCAAAAAAAAAAGTTAGGTTTGTTTGTTTTAGTTCGAATTCAATTTGAACCTCAATATAAATAAAATTATCATCCACGTGAACTTGTTTTAACCGATAGATACACTGCATTATATATGTAGGAGTCGAATTTTGAACCACTAAGGGTAAAAATTTCTGATCACTAAACTACTTGACAAAAAAAATTATCAAAAACAATACGATTTGAATTAAATTTTCAAAATTTGTAATCTTTTTTTCCTTAATTTTCTAATTGTCAAGGAAAAGCTTTCATTTATTGAACTTATTCAGTTGGCCACGGAGCCATTTTTTAATTACCTATTACAATTGGATGTGTTGAAGTCAGATGAAGTCATGCAAGTCCCTTTCCAACCAGATGGAATAGGATCCATTCCATTGTCTGAAAAACTTTCTGCTTCTGGCCATATACCTGAATAATTCATTGTTTAATTAATGATTAAAATGATGAAACAAATCAATCTTACTATTTTTACTATTTTAATAATTAAATAATAACAACCTGAGTCTAACAAGCCAATTACGACGTTCGATGAGGAAGAAGAATTAGCGAACGTGCTATCAATTTTAACATGAGTTTGCAACTTCAGAAAATCCCAAGAACGTGTTGTGTGAAGTTTCAGAATCGGATTCGGGAACACGGATACAACTCCAGGTTGGCGCGCGATTGAGTTTGCTTCGTCTTTCGATAAATAGGCTGCGAAGCCTGAGAATCCATATTTGTAGTTGTGTACTAGAGCCTTTTTGTTCCTAAATAGTAATTCACATCAGAATTCAATATTTATTTAGTCACATTTCATAATAATATTACTAGCTAGCTAATTGAACATGATCATATATACAATTAACTAATTACCTTCTTAACACTGTGTTTAAAACATAAGCATGATCTTTGCGAAGGGAACCACTAGTTGAATCAGCAGCTCCCATATACACAATATAAACTTGATTATCATTCTCTGATTGAGTGATATGATCAGCTAAGGATGATCTTGACTCTCCAAGAAAAATGAAGAGAAATTCAAATGATAGTATTAATAAAAATTTATATACTTTCATGTTTAGTATTTTTGTTGAATTGAACTTATTAGCTTATGAGGAGTATGCTTGTTAGCACCCCTGCCTATACTATATATAAGAAGTGATGGGTCTAGTTAAAGTAAAAATAAGTTAGTGTCGTGTCAGCATTAAGGTATATTATTTAAGGTAAGATATATCAGAATGTTATATCATCATAAAGGGATTAAGATTTGCTGCTGTATAAAAATCACACAGTTTCACACTGTGTTTGATCTCCGCCGTCAATGTCAGATCGAACGGTGTATATTAAAACTGTGTCTTTTCAGTAATATTGATCATATCTGTTGATTTTTGATCGAACGGCAGAAATCAATTACTGCGTGTAACAGCATGATAATCTGACAGCAGGGAATCTTTTTCCATCATAAAGCTATGTATCATCAGCAAAAACAAATTTTACACATGGGTTTAAACACATTATTTATCTTCTTTTTTTTTAAAAAAAAAAGGATTATTTATCATAGAAGTCGTCTTAAATTGTAACAAAATTAAATAAAAAATTGGATAAGAAAAAATTTATTATTATTAATTACAGTAGTGTTAATGACTATTTTACAAATGCCTTCTATGAAATTTGAATTTAATTTTGTCCTTAAAGTTGCTTTACTCCCTCTGTCCGTAATTATAGGAATTTTAAAATAAAAAAACATATTCCTTAAATATTCTTCCTTTACAAATTTTTAGATGTAATTATTACTTTTTTTCAAATATATTCCTCATTAACACCACTAATTTGCATTGGAATATAAAAAAAAACAACATTGAATATATCAAATATAATGGACAAATTACCAAAAATCAAACAAAATTATTACTCCAATAATTTTTCTTAATACCTGTGATGTTTGGCAAAAGTTCTTATAAAAAGGGACTGAAGGCAAAGTTAAGCTCTTATAAAAAAGTTGACATCATGAACATGATAAAAAAAATTGACAATTTATAATTTAAAAAAAAAAAAAAACTTGTTTTTTTTAAAGAGTTAAGAAATGAAGAAATTATTATTAATTGAAGTGATACTAATTATCATTTTACAACTGTATTTGAGGGATTTTTACAAGTTTATTTGAAGTTATATTTTAATATCATTAATAATGAAATAAAAAAATCTATTTTCAAACATAATAATAAAATAAAATTGTACCCCTCTAACCTTTAATAATTGTCACATGTGATAAAAAAAATATCACTTTTAAGTTTTAATGTAACATTATTAGATATACTCCAATTAATAACATCGGAGAAAAAAAAATAAGTCAATTCAATTGGATCTTTAGTTAATTTTTTATTTAAATCCGTTTTATTTTTTTTGAAAAATATTTAAATCCGTTTTAAGGTTTAACTAATAAATATTTTATTTTACCTTATTTAATAAATTAATTTATTCATTAGTTCCACTCATACAGGAAACAAAAATAACAGTAGAAAAAAAATTAATTTATTCTTCTTCTTTTATTTGTGTGCTCACTTATCACCATCACTCTTTTACAAGGGTATCACAAAAAAATTATTTGAAAATTGAAATAATCATTAAGTCATTAGGTTTGGTTTAGTGGTGAGGAGTTTGGATAGTACGTTATAGGTTTTGGGTTTATCCCCAGCTCATTATAAACCAAAAACAAAAATTGAAATAGGCATTTCTCCGCTCTTCTGAGAAGACTACAAAAAATGGACCCCACATGTTTTTATTCTCCTCTCGCCTATTTTGTTGCTAAACCAAACAGAGGAGATGCTTACACTCTTCCAAGTTTAACAATTTTCACTATTTATATCGTATTTATTTAATGGAAAAGCTAACATGTGTCCTTAAATCACTTGTTAGTGTATTTTAGATAGTAATTTTATATTAAAAATTGTATATTTTATCTCTTTAAAAGTCCACAATTATTTTGTTCAAAACATAATTATTATTTGAAATATCTTTAACATACGTGTACACGTTAGCATGACTCTTTTTTAGGGCTTCTGCCTCGCTAGTAAATGTCTTTGTTCATAGACAAAATGGTAAAATCATTGAAAACTCATACACACAAAGTGGAGTGACCGAAGTTCGAGTATATTATATGATATATGGTAAACCAAAAAAATGCTACAATTATTATTGTGGGAAGAGTATATTATATGATATATGGTGGAATTAATGGATGTGCATTCCTAATTCATATAGCACATAGGCGTCAAGCATTCCATCCACGCAAAGTGCGCCATTCCAAGATTTAACGCCATTTCAAGAAAAAATAATTAAACAATAAGTCGATGTATAATTGACATTATGAAGTGGAGGTAGCAACTAATTAGTGTACATATATATGATGATAATGCAAAGCCAAGTCTATATAAACAATGTATATATTAGTAATATTGTTTGCTAATATACTATATATAACATATGGTTTTGATAATTGTGATATATTAAACACAATTACGACAAGAGTATTTTAGAAGAAGAAAACATAAAACAGTATGAGTATAATGAAAAACATTTTAAAAGAAGAAAAAATTAAAATTAAACTCTAGCTGCATGCCTTAGCTTACCGTAAATCTAACACACTAATTTTAGGAGTATTTTAGAATCGAAAGCAACATCATTTATCATAATAAAACAATAATACTTTGATTCTGCTCATTGATAATTAGGTTTCTCTATCCTTGCAATTAGTTGGAATAATACAATGTCTTTTAAAAAAATACGGATAATGTTATTTCTAATTAAAAATTATAACAAGCTAGTCACGCACAATTGACAATCCACATGTAAGTGGGATTATTGTATGAGAATAATTGGCTTATGATAAGTGAGGTTGATCAAAATAGAAATGAATCATGTGCCATTTTAATTTGCGGGGAAATATGGTAATCTTACTAGACAAGCATTTTGGTAAACCATCATATCCACTAGTTAATTGAATTCATCTGAATGAGTACTTGATAAGATTATTTATTAAGACCAAAGTTTCCAATGATGAATAAACGTTCAGACCAAACTTTGAATTATCGAGACTCCTTTTTCCAAGAATCGGAGGGTTAAAATCCAAAAGAAAAAATATAACTGTTCGGGGTGTTAAAAAAAATAGAATTATTGAGAAGAATTTTAGTTCGATTATAGGAATAAATAATTATTGATCATATTTTAATTATTTTTCAATCGAATTCTAAATTATCAAATTCTTTTTTTCATGAGAACGGGAAGCAAAAATAAAATAGGTTTGGCGTATATTAAACCAATTAGTACTAGGAAAAATTTCAAATAAAATCATATTTTTCTCCTTTTTTTATATTTTTGACACCCTAAAATTTTGTTAGATATTGATACTCTATAAAAAAAATGTTTCAAATATAATATCAAATATTATTATTTCAATCAAATAACAGGGACAAACCAATTCAACTTGACCATAATATCAAATATTCTTTATTAATCATAGAACTTCAATAAAAATAGAAGAAGAAAATCGATACAATTTTGTTAGATATTGGTACTATGTATAAAAACATTTGTTTCAAATATCATTTCAATCAAATAACACAGAGACCATTCAACTTGAACATAATATCGAATAACACGGACAGAACATTCAACTTGAGCTACATAGAGGATTGTGGGGAGTTTAGGAGGAGCGTGTTTGTTCATGAATATTGTCGGCGACATTTGGAAATTGGGGCTGCCGCACAAGCAACACAATTTGATTTATGGCCGTGCATGCAAGTATGCAATGAAAATTGCTCTTTGTCCTTCAATATACTCAAAGACCCCTCAATTTGAAAATTTGGAGGGCATATGAGCATACTGAGGTCTAAAGAGTAATTTTTGTATGCAACAGTAATGGGACTGTAAAAAGATTGTCTAAGCAATACGCTTCTACACTAGTTACAAAGGAGTGTTCGTATTGCAAGTTTACTTGAAACTTAAATATGTTTTGGGAGTATACAAAGATAATCTTCTGAGCTCTAGACCAACCCCACAAGAGTTTATAGGTCGGTTTACAAAAGGGGGTGCCAAGTAAGAACTAATGTCATGCAAGAAAGTGGCCAAGTGGGTGATCAATATACCTGAAAATATTTGATAAGTTGAAGAAAATACTAATCATATGCATATTACCAAGAGCATTTCACCACAAAAGACTAGTCACTATAACCAAGACAATAATCTCATATGACAAACAAATTTATCATAAGACAAACTTATTATGAATTGCTCTTTGAACCAGAAAATTTCCTTACCTAAGACAGACGTATCACCTACTTGCCTAAAAAAATTTAACAAAATAAAAACCAAGAGTAACATGTGATTTGTTACTAGTGGTTAATTTAGCTCAGTCCTAAGCAGCTTCATGATTGGAGCTTATAACAATGGCCAAACAAAAATGTGTCATTTCAGTTGATGAAATACTAACATACCATCAGAAAATGAATAAATTAGTTGCAGAAAATATAAAACTATACAAAACCAACAAAACTGCCTCCATCAAAATTCTAAGGTTCTATTTCTAGTCTTCAAGACAATCATAATTCCTTGAAATTCTTATTTGTTAAGCTACTTGACTCAACTACTACAAAAATCGATCTGAGTGATCATGAAAGAATCGAACTTTCAAACCTATCCAAACATCCTTTCCAAAAAAAACCTTTTAAAATCAAGAATAACAATAACACGTTAAATACTGTAATGGGTTACGTATCATAGGTTGAGATAGATATATTGAATTTTAATTGCCGCTCCTTAACTGTAGAGAGCCGACACTATCGGCAAAACTCTCATGCAGAACCCACATTTGTGGTAGCATTGGAAATTTTATGGCCAGTTGCTTCGTCCAAAGTGATCTTATCGAAATCAGCAACTATGCCGCTTGGGGATACTGAACCAGAACTAGCAAGTTGGTGTTGGTGTGCAGAGGGCAAGCATCTCATCAACTCATTACGCCTCCTCATCTTATCACCCTGTAGCAAAGTTTAGAATGAGAAAAGTAAAAAATTTGATAAAAATTGAACCTTGGAGACTAATACTATTAAAATGAACTTCAAACATATAGTTCCATAACAAAATATAGAAGCATAAACACTTACAAGGAAAAAAAAAAAAAAACTTACATGCACTTCCACAACTTTTGAACTTCTCAAGGAATCCAAAATCAACTCAATGTTGTTTGTCAATTTTTTAACCTGCAAAATGAAATTTTTAGAGCAAATATAATGAAAGTTTAATCAAGTTAAAAACTTTGCCAACTGCACTTGATAATAAAGGGTAGAGGTTAACCGTTGTCATAATCTAAGCTGTAAGAGACAAATATTGGTTGACAAAAAACTAATACACCCTACTATGGTTACCAAATATTGTGTATCGTAGTAAGATACATTACCAATAAAAATATAACATTTTTAAGCAAAAACAAGTGACATAGTAAACCTATATAAGCTAACATATGATCTACTAATCTCAAAATAATTCAAGATTCAAATCATAAATCAAAGAACAGAAGAAAAAAAAAATAAAGACTTGCTACTCTAAGTTTAGATAGTATTAGTGATTGTTAGATTGAATCAGGATCCATCATAATGAATTGGGATTCAAGACGAAAGTTATACCCAACATAGATTACATATTAAAGATTCATGTAGATCGTGTTCAATATTGTATCAAATCAAGATACAAATCACATATATTGCAAGATACCGATAACCATGGAAGCATAAATTTGGCAGTACAGTGGTCAAAGATCAATTCACAGCATATAGCTTAATATTAACAATTAAAACCTTGATTAGGTTGTAGTTTGTGTGGCGATGTTCCAATTTTCTTTTAGCAATAAAATTCCCCAACCATCTCAATAAAATCTCAATTAGTTTTTAACAATAAAACCTCAATTAACTAGGCAATTTGGCACAAACAACAATAAAATACAGGTTTTGTTTTTCTTAGCTCATTTGTTATGTAACCATCTCAATTCAAGTAAACCGCTTTATGGTCAACTGAAAAAGCAAAAACTTCAAAGGTAACTATACCAAAAAAAAAAAAAACAAATGGCTAGTAAATACCTAAAATTACTCAATCATATAATGAATAGGTATATCAAATATTGCCAAAATACATAAATTCTAATTACAAAATATCAATTCAGACATAGTCCACATATATGATAAATTAAAGGCTCACCAAAGAACCACAATTAACTTACTCGGGGGAAGTTTGCAATCAAAGTAATTGGAACCCAACCATGTTCGTCCATGTTGAACTTCAAAAAGGCATCGTTCGCTAGATTAACATCACTGTCAAAAACAAATCAACAATGAATAAAAATTCAACAAGCAAGTACCCATGATTTTGGACAGACTAAATTACTGATAAGAAACCACCTAAAGTAATACTCAATTTGCTTGAGTATTAAACTGGTCAAGGGAGTTTCTGCGGAAGTTGCTTCTGCAGGAGTTTCAAGAGTTTCTGGAGGAATCGGAATGAACATCGCAGGAGGAGGTGGATGTGTCAAGAATGGCATACCTCCAAATTGTTCAAATTGTAGCGTGGGATAATAATAGAATTCTAAAAAAGAAGGAAAAGCATTAGTTGTGTCTTATATTAGAAACAAGATTGAATAAACAAATTAATAAACTGACCATGAAATCCAAAATTGTTTACAAAGGGTCTCATAGACGGAGACCCTAAATATGAAGGAGAATTATGTAGTGTAGGCCTCACAAATCCCCCTGAGTGCATCCTATGTTGATGTGCATGAGCATCTCTAGTGTTTACTATATTTCCCGGATCTTGATTGCGTCTAATACCGGAATTGTTATGTGGACGGTTCCCATAATTACCCCTGCGAGAGGGGTTCCTGTGCTCATCCACAGGCAGTCCATAACCCCCAACTGGTGCAACTGGTGATCTTGGACTCCAGCCATTGTTGTTCCTGTATGACTGAACCCCGTCAGCAAAGGCAGTGTTAGAAGGAATCTGAACCACCGGATATGGTGGAGGAGCAGCTGATGGTTGAAGATTAACATAAGGTGGATTGGAGAAGCTGTTTGGAAAGGGAGCGGGCTCATTGCTACTACTGTTGCCTCCTCCGCGCTTCGTTGGTTTTTGTCTATTTGTCCCACCGTGGTTCATTGGAGGAGTAGGTTTCGCATTAGCATTAGCATTGGCATTGCCCGTGGCTTGTTTATGAGGGGAATTTGAAGTAACAGGTCCCTACAATAATACAACAGGAACATATAAGTAAGTCGGAAATAAAATAATGTAACCAATAAGAACTTATAAACACCTCTGATTAGCATTCCATAACTTTGTTCCAATGTCGTACTTACCAAGACTTCAAGATAATAATAACAAATCAATTATCAATCATTATTCTTTCAGTCAAAATAAAAACATAATTTTGTTCTAATGTCATATTTACCAAGATTTCAAGATAATAACAAATTGATCATAATATTTTAGTCAAAACTAGTAAGATACCCGTATGGTTCGTTGTGCCGGAAGCATTACTTTGCATATGCGTGATTAGAAATGGCAATTTATGAAACAAATAGTTTTTGGTTTCTAAAGCAATATTAAGTAATTGTGTTGAGATTAAGTAATCTAATTAATAAGCAAACTATAAAACCTAAAGATTAAAATAATAGTAACCTTAATGCAGATTATATTACAGATAAAGATTTAAGAAGCATTGTTCGTAACAATAACAAAGTCATTGTTCATAGGAACATAATATTACATACACATCCAATTCCAAAATAAACAGAAAATTGAAGAAGCTTCAAAAACAGGTTTAAACCTAAAGGATTAAACACATAACATAGCAATAGGACAACAATAAAATCAATATGTTTTTTCTTGAAACTGAATGAACAAAACTAATAGAATTAGAACCGTAATGAAAAACCTAACCTGCGGAATGGAGATTGATCCTTCGGCGGCGACGGTGACAGCGGAGGAGGAATCAGATGTGAATTTAGCAGAACCTTTAGCAGATAAAGCGGGCCAAGAGACAGCACCCATGACAGGACTCACCACCTCAGCAACAACGCCATTGGATGCATTCTTCCAAGCAGGTTTCTTAGGGTTACCTGCATTGTTGTTATTCTTATCAGCATTGGAGTTATCTACGGCAATAGCAGCAACAGCAGTAATAGCAGCAACTAAATTGGCCGAATCGAGAGACGATGATGATGATGATGATGAAGACTGCTGCTGCTGTGGCGGAGGCGGAGGCGGAGGCGATTGATTGTTGAGTGGTTCGGAATCAGCACCGCGAACAACCTGTGCCCACGGAGAAGTTAGGTTTTTTCGCGGGAAATTAGGGGTATTGGTGGCGGCAGGGTTAATAGCGGAAGAATCAGCTGCGGACGTAACCATTGCCGATAAAGGTTTCTGATTTTATGAAAATGGATAGAAAAGAGGATCGATCGATTGATTGATTGATAATGATCGATCAGTGTATGGCGAAAAAGATGAAAAAACAAATCGCCATAGTAATTAATGAATTAATTAATATGAGGATTTGAAGAAAATGAAATAAATTAGGGTTTGTGTTGATAGGATGGATTAGGATGTTGGTTGCAGAGGAAGAGATGATGCTGCGACCATCATTGTGTTGTTGTCACTTTCTCTCTCTCCTCAACACAGCGCCATGCCATGGTTTCTTCTGCTCTTCTCCCCCCCTTTCCTGATTTACGGCCCCTCTAAATCAGGGAAATGAACCATGTAGCTGTCGTTATAAACCTAATTAATTATTAATAAACTCATCGTCGTAATTAATTTTATAAATTCTAAACTCTGTTTTTTTTTTTTTTTCTCCTTTTGATATTTTATATTTATAATATTTTCTTTTTCAAGCATATTTTTATATATCTATTTTAAGTTTATATGGAATATCAAATTTTTGTGTAGTTTTTTCTTTTAATTTTACTCTTCATTTAAACTTCTTTGTTTTTTAATTAATAAATTAACTAATCAAATATAATATAATCCCTATATTTAATGTTGTGTTATTAGGAAAGTGGTGTTATTAGGAATTGAATGAGGATGTTGTCGAATAATTCAACGATGACTCTTCTTTGCAGAAGAAAATTAAGATTACTTTTTTTTTTTTTTTTTTGATGGAAGAAAATTAAGATTACTTGAAATGATATTAAAGGGGTGAATACAAATTAGTTTTGTATATTTAGAGGTATTATTTCCATTTAATTTTATTTCTAAAGGAGATGTGTCATTCTTTATAAAGTCTCTCAATCCGACACCATTAGATTTGATATTTTTTTATTCTTTATGAATTTCGATTTTATCAAATACACTCTCTCAATCCAACACAATTAAATAAATCGGCCGATAAACTTTGATACCATATTAAATTTTTATATTAGGCATAATACCACTCTTTATATACACTAACCGGACCAACTTGTAAGATGATGGACACCACTATTTATAAACTCTTTTTTTTTTTGGTGAATTACTATTTATAAACTCTAATTGCGCATTATTTATATTCTATTTGTGTGGATATAAATGATGATGATACAAATTTTTTTTTTATTAGAAATAACTCTCCTTACAACACATATTTATAAGATGATGAGTGACACTCTTTATAAACATTAATCAAATTAAATGTTGTTCTTATTTTACATGAGACATGAGTTGGAAACTTCTGTCTCATGTCCTAAAACTAAGTGAAAAAAAAATTGTAATTAAATGATGATGACGTACGGTTATTGATGATACGAGGACTATCTTGTTCCATCACAGAGTTAGCTTTGTTACTTGATGAGAACGCATTAAGGTGTTGTCTTCTTAACTAAGCTTAGCTTATGTTATATATTGCTTAGCATAGCTTTCCTATGTATGTGTTTCTGCGTCACTTAATTAATTTAAATTTAAATAAAATAAAAGTAGTTAGTTAGTTTCCGTGAATGGAAATATATAAATTCCCAGCGTCCACGTAAGAGAACTCACCGTGTGAGGTAAGTTAACTTGTAATCAAAGCCATTATGTTATTAAAAACAGAACAATGCTTATACTTTTTATTTTTTTTCCCTATTTCTGTGGTGCAACTGCAAATTATTTCTTCTCTTCTTCCATTTTCTCTTAAGCTCTTAATTTTCTCTCCTCAACCAAGATTATACACACAACAATATTTCGAAACATTTATTTTATACATATTTAAGGGATGACAAACTGTTTTTCTTTCTTCCGAACAAGAACAAGTGAGTTAATTCAATTTCTGTAACACTTTTTCTTTTCATCCGTTTCGTTTTTAGTTTTTGGTTTCGGCTTTGTTCTTCGTTGTTTTTTAATGTTGAATTGAACTCCTACATCTTTGGAGATGTGATTGGAGTCAAGTAATTGATAAATTAATTAATTTTACTCAAATTATTAAAAATCTGCAGGTGATGGTGGATCGACGAAAGAACGCGATGTGGAAGATAACTTGAACAGCAAGACAAACGTGGATAGTGAATACATCAATGCAATCAGAACAAAGTCTTATGTTGAAATATGTAACAAAGCTCAAGGATATGAAATTGAAGACACAAGCACAAGATCGCCACTTTCTACTTCCTGTTCAACGTCTTCTTCGTCTTTGCTAGAACCTCGACAGGAAATTGTTGTAAAAATGATTGAATGCTTTAAGGTGCATCGTCTTTTGGTAAACTACTTTGAAGCTAGCTTAGAAGCATGTCTTTGTTGTGACAAAATCCTTCAAGGTATCCGTCAAACTCGATTTGCTTATGAAAGAATCACAAACGTAGTTAATAAGCTAAGCCAGAGAGTACGTCTTGAATATGACACTGACACGGACACAAACACAAACATAGATAAAGATGACAATGTTATCTATAAACAGCTAGTTTCATTTGTTATTAACAGCTCTTGGTGTTTGTCCGATGATGTTATTAACTTCCGTGACATTCACGAAAAACACATGGTGCTCCTTAATAAACTAAACTCAAAGAGAGTGAAGCTTAGAAGAAGAATAAGAATAAAGAAGTTACGCAAGAATGTTACAGTAATCGGTTTAGTTGTTTCACAAACCGCTCTTTTGGTGGCGTTATTAGTCTTTGCTTTCCATAGCGTAATTGGATTGGCTGCTGCACCTTATATAATGGGTGGATTCTTTGGTTTGATGAAGAAGAAGAGATTCAAGTGGATTATTGGAAAGTATAGTTCGTGTAAAAAACTATATGAACAAATTGATGTTGCTGCAAAAGGGGTTTTTATAGTGATAAATGATTTGGATACTATTAGCCGTATGGTTAAGAGGTTAGAGGATGAAGTGGAACATTGGAGAGAGGTTGCTGATATTTGTGTGAAGAATTATGGCCATGGTAATGGAAGGTGTGAAATATTGAAGATGGTTCTGAGAGAATTTCATGATTGCCAAACTAGCTTTATGGATCAGTTGGAAGAGCTTGAGGAGCATATATATTTGTGCTTTCTCACTATTAATAGATCTAGAAGACTGCTTATGGAAAAGATTACTGAAAAGTGATTAGTGTAAAAAAGATCAATTAAACTACTCTTTTCATCTTTGAAGACAAAGTTTTAGATTATTTGCAGCTGCTGTTGCCTGTCTAATTAGTTGACTTTAACAAGTGCTAGCTCATTCTTTCCATTTTCTTATAGTTCTGTAATTCTTTGATTTTCCTAGGATAGATAGACTGATGGATTCTTTTATTTACAATATTGGAATAAATTATAATAATTTACATTGATATATATACTCCATTGTATCCAAATGCAATAGTAAATTTTTAACTATTAACAAATTTTGTATACTTCATTACATTGGAAATACTCTTTGATTAGAAATTTGACATTCTCAAGTTTAAATCTCTTGGCAAACAATGAAGAATCTACTAACTAAAGAGAATCTGATGTAGGAGGATTTCTTCAGTATTTTATTATTTTAGTTAGATTTAGTTTTATTATATTTTAGGTAGATTTCTTATTTTTATATTTCACCTAGATTAGTTATTTTTATATTTTAGGTAGATTTGTTATTTTTATTTAGCTAGGTTTGTTATTTTTATTTTTACAATCTTTTAGAAGATTTGTTATTTTTATTTTTCACTACTATTTAAGGTAAACTATTGTAGCCTTGAAGGCAACTTTTTCATTCAATAAAATTATAGAGAATTTTCTCAAATTTGGTGGACTCCAAATTACTCCTTCTGGTGGATTCCGGAAGTCTAGTGGATTCTAGAATAGTTACTCTTTCTGGTGGATTCCGGAAATCTGGTGGATTCCAGAACTTTATCTGACAGGTTTTGCGCTTGCAAACCTGTGTTCTATAATAGGATTAGCGTTTGCTTTTCCTTCACGCTTCCGTACTGCGTCAGTTGGCATCAGAGCAGGTTTCCCCTGTTCTTTCGTGAATTGAACAGTCATGGGAGATAAACCAGCGACCAGGGCAGACCTTGAGGGATTTACCGCGGATGTTACCGCAGCCCTAACTGCTTTGAGTGCACAAATAACGATATTATCAAATTGTTTGAACAACAACAACGCCTACTACAATACCACCAACAACGTTCGACGGCATCATAGAGATAAAGGACACGTTGCTTGTAAACTCGCAGCGGATAAGTTTGAAGCAAAGGAACATGAGGTAAAAGAATGTACTAAAATCGATTTGTTTGTTGAGAATGGTCATGAGACAAACAATATTTTTACGGTCAAAACAACAAACAGGAATACTGATTTGCCTGAAGACGAGAGTGAGAACCATGAAGTGCATAAAATCGGTGGCAACAAAGAGTTAAACTCAATAAAATTTGTTGTTGATATTGAAGCTGGTGTTACTAAAAAGAATGGATCCTACGAACATATTGTTGATACAGATACCGAAACCCTAGATGATAGTCAACCATCTCTTCCGCAGAAACTCAACGATCGTTCTGATCAAACAAAACTGAAAGAAGTTAAATTAGTAGCTGAACAAGATGTTTCGGTTGAAGTGGACGAATCCAAAGATGAGAAGAAGGAGATCGATGAACGAGATGATTCGGAGAAGAACTATGTTGATGAAGGCAATTGGTCTATTGTGTCAATGCACACTGCAAGATCAAGGATAACTCAAGGTTCATTCCCTATTTTTAGAAGCTTAGAACGTGTAACAAAACGGAGGGAGTTGTATCTCAAGTTAGAGGAGAAAAATCAAGCTTTTAAAGAAGAAAAGAGTCGGTATGAGACAAGACTAAAAGAAGAGCAAAAAGTAGCTATCGAGCAAACGAGAAAGAATTTGGTAATTAAAGAAAAACCGATACTAAGTTTCTACTATGATAAACGCATGAGTCAGTATCAAGCAGATGAGGCTCCTTATCAAGATGAGAACTCGGGGTCGAGTTCTTTTGAGGTAGAGGAGACTGATGTAGGAGGATTTCTTCAGTATTTTATTATTTTAGTTAGATTTAGTTTTATTATATTTTAGGTAGATTTCTTATTTTTATATTTCACCTAGATTAGTTATTTTTATATTTTAGGTAGATTTGTTATTTTTATTTAGCTAGGTTTGTTATTTTTATTTTTACAATCTTTTAGAAGATTTGTTATTTTTATTTTTCACTACTATTTAAGGTAAACTATTGTAGCCTTGAAGGCAACTTTTTCATTCAATAAAATTATAGAGAATTTTCTCAAATTTGGTGGACTCCAAATTACTCCTTCTGGTGGATTCCGGAAGTCTAGTGGATTCTAGAATAGTTACTCTTTCTGGTGGATTCCGGAAATCTGGTGGATTCCAGAACTTTATCTGACAGGTTTTGCGCTTGCAAACCTGTGTTCTATAATAGGATTAGCGTTTGCTTTTCCTTCACGCTTCCGTACTGCGTCAGTTGGCATCAGAGCAGGTTTCCCCTGTTCTTTCGTGAATTGAACAGTCATGGGAGATAAACCAGCGACCAGGGCAGACCTTGAGGGATTTACCGCGGATGTTACCGCAGCCCTAACTGCTTTGAGTGCACAAATAACGATATTATCAAATTGTTTGAACAACAACAACGCCTACTACAATACCACCAACAACGTTCGACGGCATCATAGAGATAAAGGACACGTTGCTTGTAAACTCGCAGCGGATAAGTTTGAAGCAAAGGAACATGAGGTAAAAGAATGTACTAAAATCGATTTGTTTGTTGAGAATGGTCATGAGACAAACAATATTTTTACGGTCAAAACAACAAACAGGAATACTGATTTGCCTGAAGACGAGAGTGAGAACCATGAAGTGCATAAAATCGGTGGCAACAAAGAGTTAAACTCAATAAAATTTGTTGTTGATATTGAAGCTGGTGTTACTAAAAAGAATGGATCCTACGAACATATTGTTGATACAGATACCGAAACCCTAGATGATAGTCAACCATCTCTTCCGCAGAAACTCAACGATCGTTCTGATCAAACAAAACTGAAAGAAGTTAAATTAGTAGCTGAACAAGATGTTTCGGTTGAAGTGGACGAATCCAAAGATGAGAAGAAGGAGATCGATGAACGAGATGATTCGGAGAAGAACTATGTTGATGAAGGCAATTGGTCTATTGTGTCAATGCACACTGCAAGATCAAGGATAACTCAAGGTTCATTCCCTATTTTTAGAAGCTTAGAACGTGTAACAAAACGGAGGGAGTTGTATCTCAAGTTAGAGGAGAAAAATCAAGCTTTTAAAGAAGAAAAGAGTCGGTATGAGACAAGACTAAAAGAAGAGCAAAAAGTAGCTATCGAGCAAACGAGAAAGAATTTGGTAATTAAAGAAAAACCGATACTAAGTTTCTACTATGATAAACGCATGAGTCAGTATCAAGCAGATGAGGCTCCTTATCAAGATGAGAACTCGGGGTCGAGTTCTTTTGAGGTAGAGGAGACTGATGTAGGAGGATTTCTTCAGTATTTTATTATTTTAGTTAGATTTAGTTTTATTATATTTTAGGTAGATTTCTTATTTTTATATTTCACCTAGATTAGTTATTTTTATATTTTAGGTAGATTTGTTATTTTTATTTAGCTAGGTTTGTTATTTTTATTTTTACAATCTTTTAGAAGATTTGTTATTTTTATTTTTCACTACTATTTAAGGTAAACTATTGTAGCCTTGAAGGCAACTTTTTCATTCAATAAAATTATAGAGAATTTTCTCAAATTTGGTGGACTCCAAATTACTCCTTCTGGTGGATTCCGGAAGTCTAGTGGATTCTAGAATAGTTACTCTTTCTGGTGGATTCCGGAAATCTGGTGGATTCCAGAACTTTATCTGACAGGTTTTGCGCTTGCAAACCTGTGTTCTATAATAGGATTAGCGTTTGCTTTTCCTTCACGCTTCCGTACCGCGTCAGAATCAGTAAGGACCAACAGGCCAATATTTATTTTCACCTTCGATCGGTTAAAAAGTCTGAGAAAATGACCAAAAGGCCACCATCTATTACTTGAATTGTTTAAAAGATTCAAGTTTAGAAAAATGATAATAATAAAATACAACAAACCAAAAAATAAAATAAAAAAATCCTAGAGAATGGTTTCACAAAAACTCCAATGTCACCAGATTCTTAGTTGCATGAGTTTGAGATTTTCAATAATTTAATACGATCCGGCTACATGACATGTGCCAATTCCACGTGGCTCACAACTGCACCAAAGTTTTTTGCAAATTCGCCAGTTTGTAGCATTTGGGACCCGTTAGGCACTAGTAAACGAAGCATATCTCGGGGAATCTTGCAACCACTTCAATGTAGCACTGTGCTTCTTATGATGTCTCTTTTAAGGTGTCATCGTCACAAGGCACTGCATTCTTTATATCACAACTGACTTCCCTCATTTTCTTGTACTCCTGAAGGCTAACAAGGGAAGCTTTGACCTTGAGCCAATCAGCTGGTTTTGGCATCATAATAGCAATGTATCCTTCTCTGTCAGCCTGAACGTTGATAAATGAAAATTGTAAGAACAATTCAAATAGAATGAATTTCAAGAGAATAATTCATATAAGAATAGGATAAACATATGGCATTATGAAGAAGACAATTAACAACAAACTAGTGTGTGTTCAAACTATCTCAACATCTCAAGGAAACATTCAAGTATTTAGCAGTAGCAGAGGTAACTTTACTTCTAAGACAACCATATACCATGGAAAATTGGAAATCAATGCACAGGTCATGAACACCACTTAAGCTGTTAAGTTTATGTTGTGTGGTTTGCGGTGATTAAATATTTCTAATGCCTATGATATTTCATTACTCTTGATTCATACATTAATCTCTCACTCCTACCACATTTGTCACCACTATTTGCACTTGATCATATGGTTTACCTCGGGGAAAAACCTCTCGAGTCTTGAAACATAAGCAATGCCAAGCGTTTAATATTGTGAGGTCCCAGACCCAAGTAAAGAAAATCATAATACATATTATCGCAAAAGGATTTGATCAAAACATAATAATGTAATGTAATGTATTGCCAAATAATTGGATGGGTGAGAGAGAACTCATTCCAAAATATATTGTTCTATCCTATGAAGAAGCATTCACCAGGGTAAGGCTATAGATAGGCTCCTTTCCCTCGTAGGTGCTTGGGTAGATTGAAGATGTCATCAACATTCTTAGGCATACATCTAAGGAGGATGGAAAGAATTGGTGCATTTTTTCATCATCCTATGAACCATAAAAATGATATCTATTAAGAGTACTGCTATATGGTATGAAGGAGATAGTAACAAAAATAACGGAAGTTTAGTCGTGGACATTTTCCACTTTGTGGTTTTGTGGATCGGTTTACGTTTTTTATTTTAAAACAAAACAGCTTTTGTATAGTTGCCACCGCACTGCACAGAACAGTTGCATGGTGACTGACTCTTCTTCAGTTATGTTTCATCTGTGCATTCACTTCCATCTTTACCATATGAAAATGTAATTCCACAAACACACCCACTTTCTTATACTCCAACCAAGTATGAAATTACAATTTTCTGCGGCTGAACAGAACCCTCTAAAATCCTCAAAAAAAACCTCATCAACGTCTTGACTTCAACACCAATTTCCTACAATTGCAGAAAAGAAATACCCATACCCCAAAACTAAAAAGCTAAGAACCAGAGTGTCATGCAGAAACTTAGATTATAAACAAAACAAAAAATCCCTGTTTAACTAACTGCTACATGTTCTTTGGACCATGGTTGTTAAATGCGCGCTGCAGTTTGGACAATTACTTTAGAAAAGATCACAATTATACCGGGACAAGCAGGCTAGCATCTCAAACACACTTTGGTGTCATTGTAAAATATAAGATAGGAAGTACAGACATGTTTATGATTCCTCATTTGCAATATGCAAAATTATGACTCCTGTTAGAGGAAGCTATCTGTGCTATCAAGCGCAAAAAAAAAATCAGATTGAATAACAAAACCATTCTTACCGAAACATTAAGCAGTTCTGGGTGCGTGATTAATTGTGGATTCACTTCCAAAAGGGAACCTTTGACACAACACCTATGAGTGATCACCAAAAGTTAAGCTATCAAATAGTTCAGAGATCACCCAGTTATGGTGAAACATACAAATACTCGAATACACATATAAATAAATCTTGGCTTAAATTGATGTATAACAAATCACACACCTCACAATATAAGAATCATTTTTGGTAGAAACTTTACATAAAGCCGTATTGGACTCAAAGTGTTGTGCATTCTGCATAAAAATACATCCCATTTCAGAACTTGAAACACACAACAACTCACGGAACAATACTATTTCAATGCATGCCTTGAAAAACATTATTGAGAGTAAAAAGGTACCTTCTTCCGCTTTCCGGTGACCTTGACCCCGCTGCGATCAGACTTTCCAACATTAAAATCTATGGCTGTGATTCCACCTTCATCCTTAAAAGCAATGTGTGAAGGAGCCAAGCCAATAACACACAATCTTCACAAAAAACAATCACAAATTTTTTTGTAAGAAGAAAAAAAAAGTAAAAAATGAAATACATTTGAATTTGAAGTTTTGATTATGCAATTTAAACATACATACATACCCATTGGCGTGGCGGTAAATGTATTGATCGTGTCCTGGCTTAGTAAAATCTGTATATAAATCATAAAAAAAAAAAAAATGAATATGAAATTGGGGTTTAGGGTTTATGGGAAAAAATGCAATAAATGAATTGAGTTGAGTTAGTTACCTAGAGCGAAGTAAGTAACAAAATTGGTTTCAACGGCAGAAGGAGGAGTGAGAGGAAGATTCTGCGGATCAGGGAGTAGAAGCTTCTTTAAATCTTCTTCTTCTTCTTCTTCATCGTTGTTTTTTTCTTCCCGTGGTTCTGTTTCTGAACAGTTTGATTCTTCGATTATCTGGTCATTTTCTATGGTCGTCGACATTATAGTTTTTTTAAAATAAAAAAAACAGAGAGAAACGAAACTGCAATGTTCAACGCTTTCAGTAAAAAGTACTAACGTTGTACTCGCTTTCTGTGTGTCTTTCGTTCAGCGGTATCTAACTTAGATTCACTCACTCCAATCTAACTTGTCTACCAAAACAGCCCAATAAAACCCCCTCAAATAGTTTGCTTTTTCACAAACCAAAAACAAAAATTAATTACTACTGTTTAGTGATAAATATTACTACTTGTTCAGCTGTATAAATAAAACTCATGCACATTTTTTCGAATGATACAAAATTATACAAATCATATTTCTATACAAAATTATTTAATCATATAGTTTCTCCAACAAGAAGAAAAAATAAGAATCATTCTGTAAAAGTCAGTTAGATACCCCATTAGAAATGCTAGTGAGCCTAATTTTTTTCAAAAAACAAAAAACTACCTATTAGGCTTAGGGAGCAATTTTATCCAACTCACACATTTCTAAAAAAAAAAACTACCCACGTTTGCAAAAATAAATTTAGTGGGGTGGGGAGCAATTTCATGTTATGGAAGTTTCAAAAACTTGCTTTTATTTTTTTGGTACAAAACTTTACTTTACATTTTAATTTCATTCATGATAAACCAAACGTTAAAATAAAACCGACAATGCTATTAAGTATTGTTGGGAAAAAAAAATTAAAATATTTTTTTTTTACTTTCACCATCAGTTAATTTGATTCAAGGGTCGACATCAACCATTTCAATTTTCAACCGGGTTAAAAAATATGAATGTCTTACTCTCTTCCTTTTCATCGTCTACAACTCAACATGTCTCAACTAAAGCCCTTTAATCTCATAAATTCACACGTTAATCGAACTTAAACAAGCCAAGGGAGGGATTGTCATAAATCAAGTCCACATTGTAAATGGGAATGGGAGGATTTCATCAAAGGGCGCTTGGGAAATGGAATGTCGCCATAGAAATACTATCATACTTTAACACAAATACTGTATAAAGTTTATGTAATGTTGTCTTGTGACAACATTTTATCGGACCTCGTGTTTTAAATCCAAAATCAATCCCCATGTATTTTGTCAAAGCATATGATTACCTAAAACATTTTACTCAGAGCAACACCTTCCACACAATGCTGATTCAACAAGTCATTCAGAGCAACACCTTTGAATAATAAAAATTCAGAGAATTAATAACACCATCCTAAATAATTAACTTTTTTTCAAAGATTCTAAAACATGTTTATCCCAACAGAAACAAATCATAGCAGTCATCATGAAAGAAAACAAACTGTTGAGATTTCCATATAAATCACTGTAGGATGTCTTCCATGTAGAAAATGAAAATTTCATCTTTTGAAAGGGAAATGCTAATGGAAGTTCTTCAAGATGGAAATATAAGCAAACGTTGGAAATAAACAGATCCCGATTGCAACTGGTAGGATAAAAAAAGACAATCTTATCAGAAATCATCATCATCCTCCTCTGCAATATGCTTGGCCAGTTCTTGCTCTTGCTGTTGTCTCTCTCTTCTCTTTTCAGCACTTTCTTTTTCTTTGTGTGTGTTTGGTGGAAAACGAAGTGCTCTAACAGCTTCATTGTGCATGTTAAGACAGAAGGCAATCCTAGAATTAAAAGCCAGCTGAGGCTCGTTAGTGGAGTAAATATCTCCAGTTTCCTTGGACACCATCCACCCATTTGCATGATCCAATGTAGCATCAATTGCCCCATCACGAATAGCCTTTGATACAATGCTCTCAGCATCAGCAACAGGATTTGGTGAGTCCAACCTCAATTTTTTAGCAACATCAGCTAGTGAGATGCGAGAGTAGGAGATGCTGATGTTGCGCAAACCGGTCCTGATGACATTATGCCGCAGGCGAACAATCAAATTATGAGTTCCGTCTGCACTGAAGGTGGTTGCAAACTTATCTGCAATGTTCCTAAACAGCTCCAAGTCTCCAATGCGGACAGCCTGAAATTCCACACATCAGCTAAACTAACAAAGAATTATAGCAAATAACACCACTATGGATATCAAATATGAGAGAATTAACAAATAACTATACATAGAGAACATGAATAACTTTGAAGAGAGCGCCAAAGATTGAAGAAAGACCCAAGAAATGCACGAAATATGCATAGATTGTCTAACACTGGACATAAGTTGTGCCTTGAGAAAACATTAAAAAAAAAAAAAAAAGGATAATGATATACTCAACTGGTATTAAGAGAAAGAACGGTAAAGAAATCACAAATCAAGGGAAATTTTATTGGCACTGCCAGCAAATATGACTAGAATAACTGTAGACACTTCTCTTGGGTTAATTTGAGAGCCCCCAGAACTCTCCTCAACTCAATAGTTACTTCCTCCACACCCAATTCTTTCTTCCCCTATTTATAACAGCCTTCCAGCTCCTATGTACTTCTATTACATTGTCAGTCATCGACTCATCGTCATTAACTACTTTCCCACACCCTACTTAATACCTCCTCAGATAGGCCATCCCTCTTAATGAGTGGCCTGCTATCAGAAATTTACAGGGTAATATTTTGAAAATGTGATTTTTGTTTAGAGATGATGCAAGCAAGTGTTCTGTAACCAAAAAAATGACTAGTAAATGTCGAGTCATACCACAAAATGGGTCAATTTTTACTGGTGAAATTCTCAATAAAAGGAAGAAATTAAATTGTAAAAATAATACAAAGCATGTATGGAGCAATTCCAGATTAGAAAATTAAAACTGTACTGGCCTAATTCCAAGCCTAAAAGAAAGTCAATGGAAGAAGACCTATCTCAATATCAAACACTGAGAGTTTTATATTCATAGTTAAACAACAGTATGAGAAGTTTACTGGTAGTGGTTAAGGGAGAAATGAGGCAGAATCAATCATAGTCACAATGATATTAGAACTAGCTTCGACGTATATTATTATGACAAGTTTGGAAGAAGACCTATCTCAATATCAAACACTGAGAGTTTTATATTCATAGTTAAACAACAGTATGAGAAGTTTACTTGTGGTGGTTAAGGGAGAAATGAGGCAGAATCAATCATAGTCACAATGATACTAGAACTAGCTTCGACGTATATTATTATGACAAGTTTGCATCAAAATAGACTTACATTTGTAAGCTCAAAGTAAGGCCTCAGTGCTTTCTCCATTCCTTTCTGCATAAAGACAGTCCGTTCAGGTATTTCTCCCAACAGTAAACGCACTATGATAGCCCACTTGTTACATTGAATTCGAAAACCTCGAGCTGCAACTGGAGCTTTACGAGCAGCCTGCAGGAGAGACTCCTTTGCATCTGTATACTCCAATTGAATTGTCCGGATTTTCCCGAGGTAGAAGAGATAACGACAGAACTGAAAAAAAGATACAACACAAGCGTACATGTATGAATGAAATAAGTAATAAAAAGAATTTTAAAAATACATCAGAATAGAACTACAATATAATCATTAAGCTTAATGGCAAGAGCTTTATCCCCACAGCTGGGAACACTAGAATAAAATGTAGAGAGTTTGAATGAATCTATTTTGGTACTCAGAATGAGAGAGCTAGCATACCTGCTGGTTTGAATGTGCTTCAAATCGTGGAGCTTTTGACCTCAACTTCTCTGCCTGGTCATATAGGTTGTAGTGAAGATAGTTGCGAAGTAACAAATTAAGAAGGGTTTCCTGCAATGCATCAACAGGTAAGTACAAGATCATAAGCCCTAACATAAAAAATATTCTACGTGAGTAGAAAACAAACCTGACCCAACTCATCATGGCGCAGGGTAGCAATCCGGTGCAACGCAAGGAGGTTGCTGAAAAGAAAAGTACCATAGTATGATTAAAACAAGTTAATTGAAAATAATTCAGTTTTGCACCTCCATGATTTATTCAATATGTATAGATAAACATGTGACTCACCCCCGAATTTCGGCAAGATCACCAGTAAGTTCATGGCTGTATGAATAGTAAAAAAACAGTCTGGATGCTATAACATCGACTGTTCTTCTGTTCACATTCTTCAGCCAAGCAACACTAGCTGAGGAACAAGCTTTAGCCTAAATTAAAACCAAAGAACCATTAGCATTGGATTATTTGTCACTTCGCATAGTTGAAAAAATATAAGCAACACAGGAACTAACCTCATTGTATTTTTTCTGATCAATCAGAAAAAGTAGTACAAGCAGGTTACAGAAAATTTCTATCTCAGGCAACAAATGTTTAGTTGTGGGGGTTTGAATGGCAGATGTTGCAGCATCGACTTCCATCTCATGATCATCCTCCTATACAATCAGTCACAAAATCATTACTCAAAAACCATTTCTATTTCCCCGCAGAAACATATGAAGAGAACGGCCTAATATTTACCGAGGAATAAAGACAGAAAGAGAAATTATCAGAGCCGGAAACAGCTACCTACCTCGTGGGATAACTTAAAGAAAATAAGTTTGTTACTTCAACATTCAATAACAAAACAAAGTTACAAAATTACAAGTAGTCACCATATACTTTTTCTAGACGAATTACTCATCACCTTGTAATTTAGATTAAGAATTAGGGCATGTTTAGATAAACAGTTGCTTATCGTTTAAGTGCTTATGGATTAGTTATTTATACAACAAAAGCTAAAATAAACACAAACTGTTTTCGTATAAGCTTATTATCCTAAGTTATCCTTGAGAACTTATGAAAATCAGCTGAAAACAGTTTACGGACAGTCATAAGTTGTATTCATAAGCTCTCTCAAATAATCTCACAAGTGCTTATGCCATTATAGAACCACATAAGTCAATCTAAACAGTCCTAAAATAGGCAAAAACAAAAAAATAACTAAACTAACTCTGCATCCCTAAATGCAATTATACATAGATTTACATCAAGATAGGCATATAAAAAGTTTATAAATAGGAACATTCCTAAATACTAAATCTAACATATAAGTTACATTACACAAGTTTACCTTGGGAAGATAAGCAGATAATTTGGCATGAGGCTCAGAACCAGGAGTAAGAACATGATCGAGAAAAGATGAAATAACCGAAGCTGTCAATTTCTTCCTCAATGCAATTGTAAGACGAACAGCACGAGCAATTCTACGAACTTCTTTCGAATACGAACCAGTCTCGATAAGAGATGCTATCTCCTTCAAATCTGTGAATCATGATTCCAAAATCCACAAATTTAAAAGAAGAAAAACGAAAATTGTTGAAGTGATTTTGCAGAGATTTGAAATCGGTAGACGGAGATACTTACGCTGCAGAGTAGATGGAACGGGTGGAGAAATAGAGTTGGAAGGAGTAGAACGATCTTTCATCTCAAGATCTTGAGTCATTGTGAAGAAAAATTAGCGAAATTGAGGAAAATTGCGAGAATCTCTGATAAAAAAAAACCCTAACAAAGTGAAGAAGAAGACCAAAGAGGAAGTAACGTGGTCACAGACTCACAAAGCTTTTTCTGATTCTTAAACGCATCGTTGCACGGTTCTTTTTTTCTTTTATTTTAATTTTTGTGAGTGTTTTTTTTTTACTTTTGATTTTTTGGATCTTATTATACTTTTTTTTAGTAATTGTCCAAATATCACTTAAATATTAATTAAAAAAATAAAATATATAAAACAAACAAACAAAGTTCTTTAAAATGGTCATTATCAAAAAAAGTTTTTTTTGTTACATCAAAAAAAGTTCTTTAAAATTGTATGATTTTTTAAGGTTAATATTGTATGGTTGTCTAAATACAATTTTCTATATTATGCAATTTAAATTTCCTAAAATTGTATGATTTTTTAAAATGCAATTTTTTGATACATGATATGTTGTTTGTCCTCCGTCCTTCGCTACAAAGCTTTGGTTAGTTCAAGATTGGGATTCTATTGGTTTGTTTCTCTAATCTGCAAAGAGTGATCATTGTTCACGGATTGCATCAATCTTGAGTTTTGAATAATCATCCTCACACCACAAATGTTTGAATTCGCGGCCGCAAACGGTGTTCGTGTTTCTGTTTCCGATACACGATAAGTTGTTTGTTGTCACGTTCGTGAGGGTATTTTGTTAGACAGTGGTTCCACGATATTTTTTGTTCACTGTTTTGTTGGACTTGAAAGGAGGCCACCTCCATCTCCGCCATCGTTATGATAATACAGGGAATAAGTATTTACTAGTCCCACACCCGTGTGATGCACGGGTGTTATACGGTATTTTATATTATAATGTTGAAAAATCATTCGTATAAATTGAAACAATAAGTATTATGAAAATTACAATAATAATATCAACAACAACAAAATAATAATAATAATAATAATAATAATAATAATAATAATAATAATAATAATAATAATAATAATAAAAGTGATGTAAATATAAGATAGATATTAAAGATGTGTTTATACATTTCGAAAAGATTACAATGGTCCCTATTGCATCTACCAAATTAAGTTGGTAATCCATAAATTGTCATGTCACTATGAAAATGGTTTGTGGTCATACTCATACATTGTGGTTAGATTAGTGGTTGCACAACTATCTAGGAATTATATATATATATATATATATATATATATATATATATATATATATATATATATATATATATATATATATATATATATATATATATATATATTTAAAAAACTTATATATACATCACTTTTGAAGTTACTTTGGTATCTTCTTCATTAACATTGATTAGCAATATCTTTAATTCATTCTTCAAAATAACTATGGAAATGACAACATATAATTGACCATGGAAAACAATCGATGTTGAAACATAAGTTTTTATTTATATTATAAATCTCATCGAATGATTCTGAGTTGGATAAACTACTTCATTATCTCTTACCAAAAAACTACTGTATTATCGAATTTGACATTTATATTAATTTGAAACTTATTGAGCAAAGATAAACCAACTTAACTCATACTCAAATATCGAATATGATAAAAATCATACGGGGCATAACAACCATTAGTAAATTTTATTTTATCTTTTTTTTTTTACTAACATTAGAAAGTAGTCCTGATAATCGACCAACACCTTATACTTACAAAGATTAGACAAAATATTATTAGCAAAAACATTAACTTTTTTGGAAAAAAAAAACAATAAAATACACAAAATAATAAAATGAACAAAAAAATTTAAAATGAATAATAACCCAAAACAATAATAATAATAATAATAATAATAATAATAATAATAATAATAATAATAATAATAATAATCTATAACATTAATAAAGGGAAAACACTACTTTTGGTGTAGCCTTTTTTTAAAATACCATAAATACCCTTCCCTTAGTATTTTTTTCACATCATAACTTCCAAAACCAACTTTTTATTTTTTAAACTTTTTTTAACTTCCAAAACCAACTCTTTTTAACTTCCAAACCATCCATTTATTCTATTCATTTTATTTACACATCTTCATTCTTCCTATTTTTCTTCAAGATTATTAAAAATAATATGTCTACGTGCCCACTATTCGGAGAGGTTAGGGCGATGTTGGCAAATGATGAAAGACATATATGCACATGAAAGTTAATGCAAAGAATGGTGAAATATTTATCATATGTATATGTATATATGTATGGCAACGATAATTGTAAATTGTGTAAACTTGATTATTAAAAAAAAATTACATGAAGTATAACCACCACACCCACATTTGGTTATTCAAAAAGATAAAGGGGAAGAGGAATTGGTTATTTTGTAATGCTGTAATATCTATGAGAGAAATCTCACAATGATAGAAGAAATGTATGACTTCCAACTCTCATCATGACTAATTGCAAGGACTTTACTATTATTTTTTTTCCTCACTCTCTCATTTCTTCTCTCTGTGTCTTCTTCTATCTTTGGTTTCTCCATATTTGTCTCTCATTTCATTTATTTATTTTTTGTTGATTTAATTCCTTTAAATGGCTAACAAAAGAAATATTTACTTCCACAAGGACATAGAAAATGTCATAATTGTAGACAGAAAAGATGTATGACATTATTTCTTTTTCTTTGTGATATTGTTGTTCTAATTCAATCATTTTCTTCATTAGAGTAAATTTCAAATTTAAATCTTCCACCATACTATTTCTCAACTTTCATATTTATATATGTCTATGAGTGGTGTTTATATTTATATCAGGTATACATTGGAATGGTGGGAAGAGAAATTGAAAATTATATTAAAATATAATTAGATATTTCAATTATAATGCAATCATTTCATTCATTTTTTTACTTTTAATTATAAAGAACTCATTATATTGAACTCATTATATGGTGGGAAGAGAAATTGAAAATTATATTAAAATATAAGATTATCCATCTCTTGAATTACCTCATGATTAAAGTTGTATATAAGAATATCAAGTCCTTACATTTTAGTGATGTTTTGTTAACTCTTGATTGAATTTATGTTCAACCTTCATGTTAAGCAGCATTGTCGATGACAAAAAAAAGGAGTAAATGTGAACGTTTATTTTTGTAGGATGCAATTTTCTATCCAAAGTTTCATTCAAGTATGGATAATGTGAATGTTTGTCTTCACAAATTAATATATGATCATGGGATCAACAAATATATACGTGGAGCAAGTGCTTTCTATTGGAGTATTTGGGAAAAAGAATAGAATTTTTGTTTTCTTTTCTCTTTCAATTTATGCAACAATGTTTATATTTTTCAAGTGGTTTAATAGCTTCTTCTTTGGTTTCTATTGCTAACATGTTTGTTTTTTAAGTTTTTTTATTACTTATGGTGCTGAATTTTTTTGTCTTATTTCTACTACAATGTGTGTATTTTTCAAATGATTTTTTTCCACACATAATAGTCAAATATATACACGTTAGCAGAATAAAAAATACGGATCACACAAACGGGCACGGAACGTGCCCGTTTGGCCACTAGTAATAATAATTACAATTAGTACCCCACATTAAATGGATGTAAGTGGATGATGTGGCTAAATGAAAGGTTTTCATTGGTTTATGGATTAGGGTTTAGATAGACAATTCCACAACTATCTAGGATTTATATATATAGATTATTATTTTTTTTAAAGATAATAACTTTGTTATCAAAATATTAAAAACTTGTATTGTATTTTATTTGTGTTAACTCCGTAATTTTCAAAGAGATCTTGTGATTTAAAATTGAATATGAAGGTAGGTAAAGTTGACCAAAAAACATGGGAATTTAGGAAAATTATATGGTACATTCGAATATAGTACATTAAGTTAATAAATTAATAGGTAAGTAAAGTTGACCAAAATACATGAGAATTTAGAAAAATCATGGTACGTTCGAAATTATGGTATATTCGAATGTACCAGTATATTAAGTCATTAAATTAATAGGTAAATAATAATTTTTTGAAATTTCTTTTTATTGTATCTTTTAAAAATATTACAATAACTAAATATTATTTATCAAAACTCTCAAAAATAAATTCTAAAATTTTTATTATTCCCTAATATTGATTTTTTTATTAAAAAATGTAAAAAAAATAGTGTAATGCTTATAAGCAATGAAAATCTATTTTTTCTTATGAAATTATTATTTCCAAAATACAATAGCCAACAAATAATTCTTTGATTCATAAAATCTATATATATAATTCATAAATAGTTCTCCTAACCCTAATCCACTTAGACCAATCAAATTATTTCATTTAGACACATCATCTATTTAAATCCAATTAAATCACTCTACAATGCCACATCATTTCTACTTATATTATTATTATTATTATTATTATTATTATTATTATTATTATTATTATTATTATTATTGTCATCTCTATACTTTTCATATTCTACATTTATATACTTATGGTTTTTTAATATACACTCACTCAAGCCTTTACTTAGCCTTTACTTTTTTTGGGGAATATAATAACTTTTGCTTATTATATTATAATAAGGAGAATACAAAAATATACACTAATTAACTTTGTAACTCCCGGTAATATTTTTTCATCTCTTAATTCACAATTCAATTTTCATCCCTTTGACTCTTCTACCAATATTTTAATATATAGGTTACAATTGTTTTAATTTGAATCTTATTCATATTTTCCTAATTAACCATTACGAATGTTAGAAACAAATATTTTCATCCCCTGATAATTACCATTTGTTTTTTCGGTTAAACGTGAGAATAGATTTTTTCATATCTTATATGTGCAATTTCTCTTTCCATTATCTTGCCTCTTCATCTTTTGTGCATCCGATATAAATACTTATGTTATTTTCTAAAACCATGATTTGTTGTAGTTATTTTATTTTTTTGCAAAAATTAACTTTTTGCATAACAAAAAAAATTAAGAGAATTTGACATTTTTTGTTTGTTGCAGATCATACATTCAACTTTTGTGTTGCACATCCATTTATATGTTTAGTTAAGTGTTACTGTATATGTGTATTCATATTCTATTATGATACAAATTAAATAATATATACTTTATTTTTAATTGAATTATGTAATAGTTGTTTTACTTTCCTTTCCTTTACTTTTTTATTTATTCATTTTTTTATTGATATACTTATTTTTATAATTTTTTATTTTAGGCTTTGGGTCATCATCTCTTACTCAAAAGAACTGAACTGTGAGGTTGATGCTCTTCACATATGTCCCTTTGGAATATTTTTAAAAGGTATGTACCCTTTAATTTTATTTGTTTTATTTGAGTTTTTCTAATTCTGTCACTATTTATATGCCAATTGTGTGACTTAAATTTTGCCACATCTCTTTTCATCTAATCATTTGTGTGTTTTGAAATAAATTTATATGTTGTGCGGAGATATATCTTATTACTCCTGTATATATAAATTTTAGATAGTTATTCTGTTACTCAGGTAAAGTAAACCATAATCCTTAAACCAATAATATTTCTTCATTTAACTACTCACTTACAATGTCACATCACTTCTTCTTGGAAAATAAATCTTTTGAATCTCGGATTCTCTATTTTATTATTATTATTTTGATAATATTTAATGTTTCAGTTTTATGCAATTGTAAAATTAAAACAATCGCATCACACCCGTGCATCGCACGGGTAAGGGTCTAGTAAATGTTGAACCCTTTAAAATCTTAAAGATTCATGTCATGAATTCATTAAAATATCGTGCTAAAAATCCTAATTATAAAATATCTTTTAAAATTCCACAAACTCAATATAATTTAATAGTAAAGTTTTTTTTGTAAATGATCATTTATCCCCTGCAAAATAAGCAAATTTTTGTTTATTATTCCCTAATATTGATTTTTTTATTAAATATTTAAAAAAAAAAATAGTGTAATGCTTATAAGCAATGAAATTCTATTTTTTCTTATGAAATTATTATTTCCAAAATACAATAGCCAACAAATAATTCTTTGATTCATAAAATAAATGTTGAACCCTTTAAAATCTTAAAAATTCATGTTATGAATTCATTAAAATATCGTGCTAAAAATCTTAATTATAAAATATCTTTTAAAATTCCACAAACCCAATATAATTTAATAAAGTTTTTTTAAATTTTCAAAATTTTTTTGTCAAAATAATCACTCAATCCAATATAACTTCTGATTGACAACTACTACAAATACAATGACGTTATTGGAAATGTCATATTCAAGCCCCAAAATTCTTTTTTTTTTCTCACAATTATAATGAATTAAAAACTAAAAAATAAATACAGTAAGTGTTTGAAATGACAAGTAGTAGTTTAATTGTCTTAAAAAAAAAAAGTAGTAGTTTAATTTTTTTTACGCAACAAGTACTACTAGTTTATGGTAATTGAGAAAATTTTATTTAACAAAATCGTGGTCCAATATTTACCAAAGAGAAACGATATGTAGACAGGACTGGGATTTGGTGTCGACGCCGGCAGAGACAAGGAGGTGGACCGCGGAGGTGGAGGCAAAGTGTAAGGAAGAAAAAATCGAGGGGCAAGTAGTAGTTTAATTAATTTTTTTTTACGCAAGTAAGTAGTAGTTTACGGTAATTGAGAAAATTTAATTTAACAAAAGCGTGTTCCAATTTACTAAAAAATACAGCTGTGACTTTACTACTAGTATTTATTTGATTTGATTTATGTTGAATGAATCATCACAGCTGTGAAAGTGAATTTGTTGGTTCAAAAACTGTTGAGTAATAAATGAATCCTACTCAGCTCTAATTCAAAGTGATTTATTTCAAAAAAATTTCATTTACCCAGCCAGATATTTCCCATAAGTAACCCTAACAAAGAGAACCTACGACTCTTCAAACCCTTTCATATAAATACCTAATTCATCCCAATTCAACTCACACACAAAAAAATTATCATGACCTATTGTTGCATCCTCCTTCACGCACACCGTTTGGTGCTCCTTCACCAACCCCCAGCACCACATTAATCCCCTCCCACTCTCTCTTTCTCACTCAAATTTCCAATCAATTGGTGCAATTTTCATCATCATCATCATCATCATCATCAATGATGCTTGATTCAGTTCTTTTTGCACTTTTTCTTCCTTGTTTAGGAATGAGTGCGATTTTCGTCATTTATATGTGCCTTTTATGGTTCACCACTGCTCGTAACAACAACCGTTCGGATGGTACACCACCGATTAAGCCGGTCACTGATAAAGGTCTATCTCCTTTAGATCTTGAAAAGCTACCTAAAATCACAGGTAAAGAATTGGTTGCATCCACCGAATGCGCCGTTTGCCTCGACGAAATCGATAATGAACAACCGGCTCGTCTGATTCCCGGTTGTAATCATGCTTTTCATGTCCAATGTGCTGACACTTGGCTATCTAAACATCCTATTTGTCCTCTATGTAGAGCCAAACTCGACCCTCAGATTCTCAATTCTGAAAGTCCCTGCTAAAAAAATGTTTAATATCACATGAAGTTTGTCGGAATCATGCCGGCAAATAGCTGTGATACCAAACATACACGACAGTGCAATGGTAGTTGCAATTACCGCGGTTACTTCTAAAACATTTATTTCATTGGTTTGTATGTCACAATTTAGAATATAGAATTTTGTACAAAATGGATGAAAGTGAAATTGAAACCGCATGCGGCAGAGGGACAAGTTTATTTTCTAATTTAAAGTTTTTTATTTTTATTTTCATTGTTAGTACGTTGTTAACGTAGTGTTCCAATGTTGTCGTCGTGTTTGGAACTAATGAAGGAATGGAAATAATGTACTCATTTGTTGATTTTTTTTAGAACTTATTTGTGATGAATTTTCTTAGATTTTTGTTTGCTTCCTTGTTGTGTTGTGAAATGAACTGCACTCGTACGTAACATTGATGGGGCTGATTTAACGCCAACGCATAAAATTGAAGACACGTATGTTAGGTTTGTTGAAGAGTGTGGGATGAATGAATGAATGAATGAATGAATTGGGTCATATGAATTATGAATTGTGACGGTTTCATGTACTTTCTCATAACAGTCACAAGTACGGACGAAATATGATTTTTTTTTGTCTGATTTTGATCATATATAATACCGTTTCAAATTACTTACATTTTAGAAAGAAAGAAAAAAAAAACAAGAAATTAAGTGTATTTTTTTATTATACTCTTATTTTAATTAATCAATATTGTTTTTGTACACATTTTTTCTTTCCAATAAATTTAATAGGTTATGTATCAATTTTTTTTAAAACAAATTATACAAAGAAGTTTAGTAAAAAAAAAATACAATAAAAAGATTTAAAATAAGGAGGGTATAATAGACAAAATATAACATAAATTATCAAAAAGACGAGAAATTTGAAAAAAATAAAATTTTCTAAAAAGTCAAGTAATTTGAAACGGAGGGAAATGACAACAGCTCTGGCTATATTCCAACTCGGCTTGTGTGATTGATTTTATCTCGTTCATCACTCTATTTTGATTGAGTTTAATTTGTATAAGCTAATCCTAAAATCATACTATAATTGCTAGGTTATTAAATAGGTGAATCATTATGTACACAATTCATTTGGAATTGGAATAAATGCAAATAATGAATAACTACAAAAATAAATAAAAATTTGATAACGGGTTACAGCCTTACAGGTTGTTTGTATTTTATTTTCTATTAAATAGATTGAATTAAACTTTTAGTATTACAATTACAAGTGGTATTTATAATTTATAATAATTTAGTTTAGATAATAAAATTCATACCATTGAATTAGCCTTCTTCCTAATGCATATGAGAATGCGTTTTTCGTTTTTGTTTTTCTTTGGAAAAAAGCTTTGGAAAATAGGAGGTAGAAAAGAAATACAGGGTGGGAAGAGAAAAATTCCTCTTTCTCAACAGAGTAAAGTGTGAGTATTGGGCTTGTAAGCCCATTTCTTTAATACTTATAAAAGCGTCATAAGTGTATCACCAAATTATGAACAATATTTCATATTTTTCAATCTCCAAAACTTCTTAATGATGTGATATACACAAAAAATAAAAAAGCTCAAGAAAGGGGAATTATAAAAAAAATAGACAGAAAGTAAAATAGAAGGTTCCTACCTCTGATGTTCTTAAAGTTAAGTGTAAAATATCAGTAGGAATTTTATGATAAAACCATCATAGTAAAATGAGAAACAGTGCTAATTTATTGTTGCTGATTGTTTAGATATGTTATTTAGTTTGTTAAACGTTAGTGTTGTATTTATTGAAAAATGTAAAAACAAAGCTGCTCATAGTCTTGTTGGAGTAGCTAGGAATTTAGCTAGGTTCTCTGTCATGGTTTGAGAATGTTCCTGATCTAGTCTCATCTATTGTATTATCTGAACTTCTTGAATGCAATGAATGAGATATTTTCCAGTAAAAAAAAAAGAACTCGCAAATAGAACCAAGAATATTATTTAATGCATTAACTCATGTGATTACGTTTAAGTATCTCATTTTCTTAAATTATTAGTGTTGTTTAAGTGTGATGTATCTATGTACTATGTTTGTTAAAAAGAAATGTATTATGTCTTCATGTTGTGGTGTTTCTGGCATGTGTGGTGTTTATGGCATAATAGCAACGTGGTTGGGTTTCACACACTTTCACCTGTGATCAAATCGGCCAGCAATCTTTTGGTGGTTGGCAAATGTGGTTAGAGGCTCAACAAATGCGTAAACAACATATATAGTAACGTGTCATTGGGAGAAACGATTCTTTCAAATTTTTTTCCTCAATTTTTCTCAATTTATACATCTTAACCATCGATCAACTTTTCTTCATTTTTTTATAATTAAAATATTAACACATATTTTTGATCCAATGATTTATATACAAACATTATTTCCACAATTTATTTTTCAAATGGAGAGAATCCATTCTCGTGTCATTGGTTCCACCTCGGCTGTGTTGGGAAAGGCCTTTGGAAAGTCCTCTCAAATGTAATGTAGATGTCGGCTTGTATTCAAGTGATAATATTACAATATAATTCTGGTTCGTTGTTTTTGTGACAGTGAAAGTCAGTTCAGTTCATCCTTGCACAAGCATCTTCGAAATTTGTTAAACTCTCTGTTATTGAAGGTGAAGGAGAAGGAGCGACTCTATTGTAAGCTATCAAACTAGCAACATACAGAGGCTATAATCATGAGTGATTCTCAATCTTTAATGAATGCTATCTATGCAAATAAAGTTGAGGTTTGTGAGGGCGGCCAATCGAATTTGGTTTCTTACACTTTGACGAGGGCGGTCAATTCTTGGAATAGTCTCGGTATTTGATATTTCTCCACCTTGTATTAAATTTATTTTGATTAATGATACGAGTTAAGTGTGTTTCATTTAAAAACTGGTTTTTATGGACAATAGAATTGGAATGTTACCTTTTAGATGTTTGAACAACACTCTATTTGCTAGGGAAAGAAGAAAAGATAAATTTTTACCAACACCCACTTTAATCTTTACTTTTTTTTGTGGATTAAATCTATGATGTATAAGTGAGATAAATTTTTCACCGTACACAAACTTATTTTTATTATTATATAGGAGTAAATAAGTATTCTCATGAATAGATAAATGAGATATGATGCGACATATTATATCTAATGATAAAATTTATTAATCTAATAGTAAAAATAAATTTATGCATAGTACAAAATTTGACTCTATATTACTAAAACAAGGAATCCATGTTAACAAAAGAGCAACAATGATTTGGAGCAGTTACTGCACGACACAATAATACATCTGAATTGTCCGATCACAAATGAACAATCATAAGTCATAACAATGTGAAACTGCGTGATTTTTCTACGTCAGCCAATTCAAATCCATAAAAGAGGAAGAGTTACAGATGTAATGTTGTTAGCCTGCCTTGGCTACAATACACACAAGTGACACAACAACATAGTACGGCATGATGGGCTTGAGTATGACAATCAAAACTTTGACAGAAAAGGAGCAAGATTTGGAAAGGAAGGAAGGAGAAGGACATTAAAAAAGTAACGTAAAAATAAAGGACTAGACATGTGTCGATTAATGGAGCTTTGCCGTATCAAGCACAATATTATCAATCAATATATTCAATATTCAAAGGTCTTTTATGACAGCACGGACCTTCCAAAATAATCACAACCACACACGTGGCATGTTCTAGTAACTGACTTGACCTCTAAGACACAAGTCAAACTTAGATAGTCTTGATTGTATTCGTGGCATTTAGAAATAGTGCAAGAACATCATGATCTCCGTGAGGATGTGTTGTAGGTTAGTATTACCTAGAGGGTGCTACGTGTGAAGGTGTTGTTGTTGTATGATTTGTGGACGCATAGTATGTAATAATGATGTGGAAAGAATATGATTCTATTGAATATATGTGTCGTTGTGTGAGTGAGTGAATGAGTGAATAATGTATGTACTATGAGAGACTCTTCTTGCTTTGCGGTTCTTTTATTTCTTGACTCTTATAATACATAATAAATAAATATAATAATATAAAGAAAGAAAAAAAAGAAGAGAAAGAGAGCGTCATGAGGATGGAGATGAAGAAGGATATTGGAGCTACTAATCAAGCTGTGGTGAATAATGGTAACTTTGTGGCAGAAGATGAAGAAGAAGCTGTCTCAAGCTTTAAATTTTCACATCTTCTTGCTTCTAAGGATCGTGATTTTCTTCTATCACCGTCTGGAGCTCAGGTTTTTTTTTCTCCTCTCACACCATTTTCATAATTTTCTAATACTATCATAGATTGAAAATACGATATTTCTGCTAACTGAGTTATGCTCACGGGATACTATGTTTATATATTATTATTACTATTATTATATATATGTTGATCTTAATTTGGTGAAGTGTATGTGATTTATGCCTGTTGGCCAGACCCATTTTCATGAACCTCTAACTTAATTTTTTTTTTTTGACGAACTCTAACTTGATTTTTACTTAGCCGGAAAACAATAAGACTAAGATTCCTAAAAAAAAAAAAAACGATAATTCCAAAGAAAATATTTTCTAACTTTTTAATTGACTGTTTCAGTTGTAGCTCCTTGTTGATGCTTTCGGTTAGGTTATCTTACAATTTTTTAATTTTTTTTTATTATTTTCAACTTCTTTGGTGTGTTTTTACACAAGAAAAAAAAACAATTTAGATTTGTCAAAAAAAATAATATTATGTAAACTTGGAACTAATTAGTCCTCACTCTTCTTACGTGGAATGAAACAGAAATCAAGTTCTAGGGTTTGAAAAAAAAAAAAAAGTTTAGTTAAATCTTATTTGAAGATTAAAACTTAATTTGAAAAAGCTAGCTGATCTTGTTTTGATCTGTTAAATGTTAGCTTCAAATTAAATTAAATTAAATTACATACATAACATATATTTGCATCTCATGAATAAACTAGGAGACAAGGAATTTTGGTTGTGCTGTGCTGTCTCATAGTACTTTGCTCTCTATTTGCTGTTAACAATCTGCTGGCTTCTATTCCTTTACCTTTTTTCTAGTATAGTCTAATGGCTAACACCCTATAGGTTGAGTTTCAAGTGTGAGTAATAAGTCCCACATCAACTATGTATTGGGAAAAATATTTGATTAATATGAAAAGTGATGTATTAACCTAATACCTTAAGTTTTGGGTGGAGATGTGATGTCCCACTCTCTTATGATCCCAGAACATTCGACTACCAACCAAACTATACCTTACTATATAGAAATTTTTCATTCATTACTTTTGTGAAAATATATAGTGGTGCTCATTTGAAAAAAAATCTCACAAATATATACACATGTTCAATGCAAAATTGAATATTTCAAAAGCGTCAAATTAACATGAAGATATGAATATGGAGATAATATATTGTTTTTAATGTTGGCTATGGAGTTGAGTTGCTTAATTAGCTAGCTAGATCATCATCAATGTTGGCAAGCATATCACGAGCTACACATGCCTAATGTATGTAGTCATTTTCAAAGTGTAGTTGTCGTGGAGAATCAAACTTCTCAAAAGGAGGACAAGTGTCACCTAAAACCATTTTCTCTCTACCCTTACTATAGTACTATAGTCCTATCAATTACACTTTGTTCTACACGTGCCCCATTATCCCCCTTCAATGTGGGCCATTTCGGTGGCCAGTCCCTCTCATATTTTTGGATTCTTTCTCTTCTTAGTACCCTATTTTATATCTTTCTATACCCCTATGTCGGTGTAGTTTAAGCCCTTCAATAACCTCTTCTATTCTACTATCTAAATACATTTTATGAAAGGATTAGTTAGTGTGTACATTATCTTTTATTTCCACAAATCTACATGCTCCTTTTGTTTTAGTGGTCCTAAATTTTTATTCTTCCCTATCTCTCTATAAAGCCACAATTATTATCACTATTGTGCAATTTTATGAATTGACATTGCTGGCTGTACTAAAGAATAATTTAGTATAGCTTTGTAACTTTTTTCTTTTAGAAGTACAATTTACTAGCAATGTCATTGCATGCTAGACACTCTCATTTACATAATTGATATTTTTTTTAACAAACATAATTGATATTTAAACTGCCCGATCATGACCAAACGGCTATGAATTTGCAGACTGCATGAGTACTGCATAGTTTTTTGACTGCAAATAACCCTGATCTCTAATACAAATCAATGTAATGTGAATCGTGAACTGATTTCAATTGGTAAAGATATAACATTTTATATGAAGGTGTGCATGAATTCAAACTCTAACACTTCACTTATTAAAAATTCTAGCTATTAGGTTTGAAAAGGAAAAAAAAATTCAATCTAATGTAGTGAATTGACATCACATGAAATACAATAAATAAGAAAATTTATTTGATAATTATTTTTTTTTCATTTATAATTTGTTCAATTAATGAATGTGAAAACTACATAACATACGACAATGTTTGTGGGACTAATTGAATTTTCTTGAGTTAATTTGGTGTAGGTGAAAGTTTCAGAACTTGAAGGGAAAATAGTGGGTCTATTATTTGCTGCCAATTGGTACCCACCATGTCGTGGATTCACTCAATTGCTCATTGGTATCTACCAAGAACTCAAAAACAACATCCCACAATTTGAAATAGTGTATGTCTCATCTGACGAAGACTTAGATGCATTTAATGGATTCTACCAAAACATGCCATGGTTAGCAATTCCTTTCTCTGATTTAGAAACAAAAAAAGCATTGAACAGAAAATATGATGTTGAAGGTATTCCATGTTTGGTTATGTTACAACCTGATGATAGTAAAGGTGAAGCAACACTTCGTGATGGTGTTGAACTTATTTATCGATATGGTGTTCAAGCTTATCCGTTTAGTAAAGAGAGATTGGAACAATTGCATGAAGCTGAAAGAGAGAAGCTTGAAAATCAAACACTTGCTAATTTACTTGCTAATAATCATAGAGATTATGTTTTGAGTCATACAACTGGATTACTCACACAGGTAAAATGTTCCAATTAATAATACCTTCATCTTAATTATTACTCAATTTAGTCCTTTGCATGGTACTGTTTGTAATTGTTTGTTGCTGCAACGTTCATGTTGCAAATATTAATCTTGTAAGGAAGATGCAAAATCATTAGGGCGTCTTTCAATCGTTTCATCCGCTAAAAAATAAGTGATCAGACTGAACAATTTCAGTTATAGTGTTTATTTTCAAAATTGTTTATGAGAGTGGACAAATTGGGAGGTAAGTAACGGAACAAAAGTTGAAATTTTTGTCGTCGCTAAATCCCAGAACAATTTTTTATCTCATGTATAAGTTGTCTAAAATATCAAAACAACATTTCATTCACCAAAATATCGTATAAGACAACAAGTTGTTCAATACCTTAAAAATTTGTCCTCTATTTTCTCTATTATTCTGATCAGTATTTATCTTTTGAATATTAAATGATTCCTAATGATCAAATTCATTAATGATTTAAATACAAAAAAAATATCACTTTGGTTTATAATAATTGTTTTTCCAAATAATAATTCATCATATAAGTAGAAAATAACAATTGGGACTATTGTGTACTATATTGGTCCTATACAGGTACCTGTTGCATCTTTAGTGGGAAAAACTATTGGACTATACTTCTCAGCTGGATGGTGTGTCCCATGCACCAAATTCACTCCCAAATTGATTTCAGTTTATCAGAAAATCAAGCAAGAGTTAGCTGAAAAACAAGATGATGAAGAAGGTTTTGAAATTGTTCTTGTTTCGAACGACCGTGATCAAGAATCGTTCGACTCTTACTACAACACCATGCCTTGGTTAGCATTACCATTTGGTGACCCAGAAATAAAGAACCTTGCAAGACACTTTGATGTACAAGGAATACCTTGTTTGGTAATTATAGGTCCAAATGGTAAAACAATAACAATACATGGAAGAAACTTGATTAATTTGTATCAAGAAAATGCTTATCCTTTCACTGCTACTAAAGTGGAGCAGCTAGAGAAACAACTTGAAGAAGAGGCTAAGGATCTTCCAAATTTAGTGCAACATGAAGGGCACCATCATGGATTGAATTTAGTGTCTGATGGAAATGGTGGAGGACCCTTTATTTGTTGTGTTTGTGATGAACAAGGGTCTAATTGGGCTTATCAATGTCTTCAATGTGGCTATGAAGTACACCCAAAGTGTGTCACAGCTATTCATGGATAGTGACAAATTCAAGTCCCTGGTTGCTTGTAACAAAATTAATTACCTACACACACCAACTAATTGTGTGTGTCTTGAATGTGCTAGATTAGGTGGTTACATTATTAATCCTAATCACAAGGATTGGAATTCCTTTCACATTCAAATAGGTGGTTAGATATTATTTAATGGCTTTCTATTTCTTGTTGTTATATGACTAAAAGAAAATGTGTGTGACAAACTATTAAAGGGAAATGAGGCTGAGAAATGACATGTTCTATTCTATTATTTCTAATAAATGGAAATTTGATGAAACTATTAAGGTATATTTAAATTCAATTGAAATTAATTTTTCTCCCAACAATTTGTTCTGTGTTTTTTATGTTGCATTTGTTTCATTGTACACTCGTGGATTCAATTTTTATGTTGCATTTGCATTTGTTTCATTTGTTTTTCGGATTCAAATTTATCCGAAAAGGATAAATGAGAGACAAAAAAAACTCACAATGAAAAGTGCTTTTTCACCGGTGCTACGATGATCATAGTTGTTTCCAATGGAATAAAAATCTTTAGTTGCGACTTTCCTTTTAGTCGATCGTGAGTGGGTTTTACGGTACGATGAAGCACGCCTGATACCTAAGCGAATAGGGATCACGTGGGTTTGTACTGATCCGCTTTCGAGTGAGAATTGCTCCATGTCTATGACCCTTCGTAAAGATTTGATTCGAGACTGACCTACTCCAAATGTTGATTCTGCACATGTGTCCTCGTTTCCCAGGATTGGATTTGTCTCACTCCTCTTTCCGGACGAGGTGAGATAGATGCTCTTTCTGGTCTTCGTGTCCGACTAGTTTAGGCGTCGCCTTCCAGACTTATGATGAACCGTCGAGTGGTATGAACTCCAGAGTCCTATTTTGGTTACAGAGTGCGGGTAGCCAAGGGAAAGCGCAGTGCACCTGGCTGGTGCAAATGATTTTAATTTTTCATGATATACCAATCAAAAAGGGGGACCCTGGAGACCAACAATGAACAAGGGTGGGATACCTGCGAAAAATACTCGAACACCTAAGTTAATGTAAGCTTGAAGTGAAGGCAAGTTAAAGCATCATATGATTGTTTATAGTTGTTTTTCATAGGCTATTAAGATGCAAGGTCTTGGAGAACCATATCAAATTATTATACACTATTTTGCTCACCCAGCTTTTAACAAGAAAATTTGTTGAAAGAATATATATAAATGTTAAAACAAAAATAAATATTACTGGCATATATAAGATGTTGTTAGATTCGTTTCGATAAGTATTTTTATTATTATACAATTACAAATATCAATCAAAGTTATACATCGTCATGTATCAAATAGTCAATTATGTCGCTCATTTTGGGACGAGGTCGAGAGCTAAAAATTGGTTTTTTAGTCTAATATTGGGGAGGAGAGAAAACATCACCTAATATAAAGAGTTTCATTTGAAAGCCGCGGAAGCTCTAGTGTGACAAGCGATGGACAAGTAGTATATTGAATTGAGTTGAATTGAAATGTTATCCTTTAATCCCTCATGTGGATGTTGTTGCGGTATTTCCACAGCAACAAAAGCATTCCAATTTCACTTCCGAACTTCACCGTTTTTCTTCACTCCCACTAACAACTATAATTTCCGTTATAGCATTACCAGAGCCACTTCTACTTTCTCCGATAAATCCAACTCCAATGAACAACCAAAATCAAATTACTCCGGCGTGCAGTTACAAGACACCGTCGACGGTGGAACCACCAAATCTGCAAAACTTAGACTCGACAGTTGGATCTCTTCTCGCATCAATGGTATCAGTAGAGCTCGCGTTCAATCTAGTATTAAAGCTGGACTCGTTCATGTCAATGGCCGTGTTGTTGATAAGGTCATAAACAAACTCATTATTATTCATTCAAACTGTTACAAAACTCAAATTCTTTATTGTTTTCATATTATATTATTTATTTTGATGTGAGTAATTTCTTTGCAATTAGATGTAGCACACAGCTCCAATTTATTAGCACCGGTATTTTAGATTGAAGTTGTGTCTGGTGTTTGACACTGACACGATATTACTGACGCATATAGTTACATTCGATCACTTTTATTTTCTTATATTATCAACTGTCGTGTATATGTGTTAGTGTCAGTATCGTGTCTAGTGTATGGTGTGTTTGTGTGTTGGTGTTTCATAGACTCCTTAACATGGATGATGGATGTAATTGTGGTTATGATCTATCATGTATTATGATGGTTGAATTTCGCACGTGAAGTGTTTGACAAAACTTGTTTTCGAGCATTTTATATACATCTGCTTGAGTATGTTGGCTGTGAATTTTGTAGTTACTGTTTTGATTTAACATCTCCTTATTAGTGGTGTTGATACCTTATATTTTTCTTCTTTGAGACTGTTTTGAATTCAATTATGTAATGCCTTTCATACACACATACATAAATATATGTGAGAGAAGTAAATCTCAACCATTATAGTCCTCTTACTTGAGGCATACCTTATGTGTGTGTCTGCACGCGCTCGCGCGCGTACACACACACACACACACACACACACACAAAGCATTCAAAGGTTATTAAGGTGATTGTTCCAGCTTTTACAAAAAAAAGAAATCCAAGTTCAAAATGTCCATCATGAGATTGTTTCGAAGGCTCAAATCTGTATGTTTTGTACATCATATAGACACTATATATTACATAAGGCTGTTTTTTGTTCAGAATTTTGTGACTGCAAGTCCTAAAAAATGTTCCACAATGTTATTGTTTTATTTACTAATTACTATGAATTTTATTTCGGAAAAGTGTAATTTTAAGCCTCGTGATCGAGACTGTGACTTAAGGGATAATGAAACTGAGATAGAGCATACCATGAGTTGCTCCATGTGATGATGTGACACAATTTTTCTATTATGGAAATATCTATTTCTCTTCGCTTCTTTGGCTTTACTTTCTCAAGGGCTACAAATTAGTTACAATCGTGTTTTTAAATTGTTTGAGTTTTGGTCAAAAAGCATATGATTTCGCAAATTAGTATGTTTTCCTAATTCCACAATACTTGTTCAAAAAGGGAAAAACAATATATGATTCCAAGATGATTCTGAAACATGCTCTATACCTAGAATATATTTATAAACCGAGTTTTTTGTTTGATTATTTCAACAATTGGAGCATCAAGTTCTTGTTTGGAAATCATAAATATATTCATTCGAAATTACGTAGGTTCTTTAAGGTGTCAATAGTTTCTGGTGTTCCTTTCTTAATTTGTAATTGAGCAGCATGTTGATACTTGAGCAGGTTTCTTTCAATGTCAGAGCTGGGGATGAGATCAAGTGCACAATTGCGGAGTTGCAGCAGTTGAGAGCTGTGCCGGAAAACATACCTTTGGATATAGTGTATGAAGATGACCACTTGCTAGTCATAAATAAACCTGCACACATGGTAATTCCAAATCTCTTGCTCTAAGTTGTTACTTTTAAATCTTGCATGATCCACGTGCATAATTGTACAGTAGATAGTGTGAGGCTCTTGTTTTTGGTTTATAAATGGATTTCTCTTGATTTTTAAATTATCATAAGTTCAATACTTGATTAAATTCAGGCCGAACTAACCAACCGCTTCATTTCTTACTGCTAGGAGCTATTTTTCAAATTGATTTCTAATCATGTATGAAATTTTCAGAAGGCAAATGAAACTAACTCAAAATATTGATATTGACAAATTTCATTATTTTCTCTTCAACCTAGGTTGTGCATCCAGCACCTGGAAATACATCTGGGACACTTGTAAATGGAATTCTTCACCATTGCAACCTGCCTAATGTTGAATTTTCTAAAGAGGGAGCTCTTTCAGATACAGAAGATTCTGATGATGAACTTAGTGGCTTCTCATCCCAAGAAAGTTCTTGTGATGGTTTAGATTCTACATTTTCTATGGCATCAATTCGACCAGGGATTGTACACAGATTAGACAAAGGCACGAGTGGGTTACTAGTTGTTGCTAAGGTACTCTTAACATTTTCTCAGAATTTGTCACAAGTGCCAAACTTCAATGCAGAATGAAATTCTTACCCTTCAAAATATTTGCATTCATCTTACACCAAGTATTTGTATGCCTTGATATCAGGATGAACATTCTCATATGAAATTGTCTGAACAATTCAAGCTACGCACTATCAACAGGGTCTATGTTAGTCTCACTGCTGGGTTACCTACTCCAGTTGCTGGTCGTGTTGAGGTTCCAGTTGGTCGTGATCCTAATAACCGGCTTCGTATGACCTCTGTAGTTGGAGCAGTTAATTCTGTGAAGGCCCGTCATGCTGCTAGTAGGTGATTAATGGTGCTTTTACACTTCATTTATATTTAGTTATTTACTAATATTGAATTATATTAGGTGCTTTTGGTCATATTTGAGTACTGCAAAGTTTAGAGTGCATCAATTAAAAATATAGACATAAATGTGTATTTTTAAGCATTTGTGTACACATAATATATGAAATTCGAGCATGTTATTATTATTATTATTCAATCTGGGTGACATTGCCAATAAACTTTCAAGTGGAATTAGTTTGACTTTTCTAACTAGCAATTATCATGATTCATGACAAATGGCCACAATATTTCATCTTTTGCGTTTTTTCATCATATAACCAAATTAATTAGAAACTCATAAAACCAGTTAAAACTTTCTTCTTGTGTGATCCATTTAACTTTTAATCCGTTAGGTCATTAGCTTATACTTGGTTAAAGTAAGTCTATAATTTTCACTTGCTTAAAATTCCTTATCAGCTTGCAGATGATCATATAAAATTCAATTAGTATGAGAGCTTCTGAAAAATTAGAAATGCAAAAACTAATTTTAACTTAGGGGAGAGGATGTTGTTTTAAAAACTCATATCTAGCTATTGCAATATTATTTTAATATTACATTATATTACATTTTCTAGGAATGTTTTTTGAGATGTTTATTCAAAAAGGTTTTATACCAACTGCTTAATGGCTTTCTATTCATTTAAAAGTTTATTACTATCTATCAGGTACAAAGTAATTGAGATACTTGCTGGGGGTAGCTGTGCATTGGTTGAGTGGAAGTTGGAAACTGGACGCACTCATCAGGTACATATCGTTAGAAAGTGTAGAAAAATCGTACATGACCAAATCTCGTTGTAAGTGAGAGAACCGAGGGTGCTGTTTACCATTGGAGTAAAACAGGGTTAGATGCAGGACAACTCAACCGCAAAAGGCAAAGGAAGACAAAAAAAATTATAGTTGAAACTATTAAAAATGATTTAGAGGCCAATGATTTGGTTATAGGTATGATTTTTAATATAATATTATAGCATCGTTTTGATCATGTTGTCAATCACACTTAGTGGAATAAGACTTGGTTGTGCACTTTTATAGAATATAGAATTTAGATCCAAATATTTAGAGAAAAAAATATCAAATGTAATTTTTTGAAGAATATCCACTGTAATATACTAAACTTATAATCACCTAAAAAATGCATGCTTGTTTTGTAGATTCGTGCACATGCCAAGTATTTGGGTGTACCTCTGCTTGGTGACGAGGTATATGGAGGGACAAAAAGCATGGTCTTGTCACTGCTACGGCCACGAACAACTGCGAGTTTGCATAGCGAAATGTTTAAAGTAGTTTCTGAGCTAGATAGGCCTTGCCTTCATGCTTTGACTCTGGGGTAAAATAACAAAAGCTTTTATAACTTCCTAGCTAAACTTTGGTTCTCATTTCATTTGCATAATCCATGAAACTTGATAACAGTGTTGGTTTTGATCATTGTCGTGCAGGTTTCAGCATCCTCATACAGGGGAGCAGGTGCACTTTTCATGCGAACCCCCTGTAGATTTTAATGAGATTTTGAGCCAGCTTCGTAGAATTGGAAGTGAAAAAATTTCTCACTCAAAAGTCAAATTATTAAAAGGGGTATTGTAATTTGTAAGCCGGTTTGGCCTTCTTATCACACTTCTATGCTTAAACTTTCTTTCATTCCATTGTTGATTAAAATATTTTGAATACAATGGCAAATATAAAACATGACAGCGTAGACAGTAGACAGAGTAATACTAATTTATTCATTAAAATTGACACCATCCTGGAATTTTCAGAAATAGCAGTCCCCTTCCTTGTTCTTTCAGAAAATGTTGCTCAGCAAGAGTGTTTACACAAAACCATCATTATTTGAGTTAAAAAGAGTGCTATTTGCGGCGAACAAAAACATCGCGAATATGTCACAAATTATTTGAATTTTTTTTTTTCTGGCCAAAATTTATTTGAAACTGTTAAATCTCTTGTTTGTTGGAATATATGGGTTAAAAGAAAGAGTTCCTGATACGGTTTCCATTACACAACTGTGATGTTGTGATTAGCCTTTTCGGGACAAGTAACATTACTGATGGTTAAATTATAATAAGTTTGATGATTGCTTAAGTGACACTTTAAAAATGAAGGAAAAAATTTCAGCGGAGAGTTGCAGAATCAATCATCAGGTTAATATACAAAAATGTAGAAATAAGGTAAAAACAATGAAAGAGAACTAATTGACCAATATTTTGTTGATTTATCAGTTTCAGCCCATACTTTTACCCCAAAATTTATGACTTTTAGCCTTAAAAAAATTTGAATTTTGGTTCTAAAAACAGAACTGTTCTCTTCAAATTTACAATTGAGCTTGATAAATTATATAATGTTTTGGGGCAAAAAACCATTATTTTAGGAATTAAATGTCTATATTGAGATTAAAATTGCAACAAATATGATAATCGAGGACCAAAATTTTGATTTTAAAATAGGGAAATAATTTTTGTAAATTCAATAAAATTGAAAGAATAAAAATGCAATTAAATTTTTTATTAGTTTTTATTTGAGAAGCGGAAATAGATAAGACATAGATCGAAATTTGTAAGTGTAATTAATTATTCCCTTCATTTTTTTTACTAATTATTCCCTTTATTATTATTTTTTTGACTAATTATTCCCTTTATTCTTAATTATAAGTAAGAGTGGGTAAAAAAAAATCAATATTGATTTGAGTCACGTAAAAAATTCAATTTTCATATCAAATTCAAATGTACTTAAACCAATACGAGTGACCTGTTTCGGTGAACATTTAGACAACTTTTAAAATAAAATTGAAAAAAAAAAAACAAATTACATACTATTTTATTTAAAATTTTAACAGTCGAATATACTTAAACACTTCATAATTAACCCATAATTTTTTTTCTTTTTTTTTTTTTTTTATTGAAAAACACAAAAAAATCTTAAACTATATTATGACCAAAAAAAATCTTAAACTATTATGACAAAATTTTCCACCTTGCATTGCTGTTGACACTTCACACTCACCCACCGATGAACAAGATCCATATTTGAGCGCGGTACGATGTTTCCTTTCTCACTTTCCATTTTTTATGCCTTTTTTTGTTCCTTATTATTACATACATACATACATCTGAATGAATGGGTTTTCACTTTCAAGAACAAGTTTTTTTTATGGGAATTTAATGTATTATTATGAAAAAAAAAATTAGACATTGACATGTTGCTTGGAATTCTGCTATGGTATTGCCAATGACTGTTACTGTTAGTTACATGATATAATTCTGTCCGGAATTAGTTAATTTGTTATAGTTAGTTAAGATTTTGATTGGTAGTTAGTTGTTCTATATATAGAGATCTCACTATATTATTTTCTTCATCTTTTGTTAATACGGTTCCATTTCATTCGAGCCTGTTTGGATTGATTTATTTTTTAGCTTATGCAAATAAATAAGTTTTTATGTAATTTATGAAAAAACATCTTATTATGAAGATACAATTTTTGTTAGTGAGAACTTATGAATTAACATTAAAACTTATTTATTTGCATAAACTATTTTTCATAAGCTCAAAAATAAGTCAATCCAAATGAGTAAAATCACTCCAAAGCTTTCTTCCCTCTCTCGAGGACCTCACTGAGACTGTATCAGAGCCTTGAGTTAAGAATTCTCTTACCTTGAGTTTGAAGGGGCTGTTAGAGGATATAATTCAATCAGGAATTAGTTAGTTTGTTATAGTTAGTTAGACTTTAGATCGATAGCTAGTTTCTCTATATATAGAGTGCTAATTGTATTACTTTCTTTATCTTTTGTTAATATGATTCCATTTGAGTCGAAATATCTCTCAAAACTCTCGAAGCGCCCGGTTTATTGAGAATGACAATCATCCATCATCAAACTAGTAATATTGTAGTTTTTGAAACTGGGTAGCTATGAACCACTGGCTAGTTTTTTTCATGTATCTGTCAAATTAGAAAATGCTTAAACATTTGAGATTTTGCTGCGTTGTTTTGCTTCGTTGTTTGCGCGTGATTTCACATTGACATGGAACTGGAAAGTGGAAACATTGTATGTATGGATGTTGAGTTTAAGTTCGACAATGCCTTGTCACGATACTCTGGTAAAATTTATAGATGTGTTTTAGAAAACAACTTCATTAACTTCATATTTGTAAGCTATTATGGAGAATTTGCTAAGAGTCAGGTGTTTATGTCATGAAGCTTGCCCTCTATATCCTTGTCACAACACTTAATTCTGATTTATGGTTTTTATAGATCATCCTCTTAAATAAGCATCGACAGTTTCTATATGCAATAACTAGTAAATTGTTGTGTAGAGGAGCATCGTGGTATATGATCCAATTTATGGATAATGTGTAAATCTAACTAGTTTGACTGTTATGTAACTTATTTTGCAGGTATTAGTTAAGACAACAGTTGTTGACTTATTTGACTGTTGTGTAGAGTCACCATGTTGTATTAGTTAAGACAACAGGGTGTTTGGAAGGAGTCTTGGAATTAGTTGTTTGAGACGAATAAGGAACAAGAGGATGTCAAGTAGTGGGGATACTCATTGGTGTTATAATTGCATGAGGTCAGTTCGACTGGGACGACAACATGCGGTTTGTTCTAGTTGTGACGGTGGATTTATTCAAGATCTCGATGATATGGTCCATGCTAGCTATGGAGCGGACAGCATTGAGGAACTAATTCCCGAACACAGTCCAAGGTTTGGTGCTCCTTTGTTAATCTATGGTGGCCAAATTCCACACAGGTTTTCTAGACAAGGTGGCATTGATGCTCTCTTTAGAGGGACTCCAGGAACTGGTGTGGCGATAGGTAACTCGGTTAACTATTTTACTGGTCCTGGAGTAGAAGAACTGTTTGAACAGATTTCGGCTAATGACCGACCAGGCCCTCCACCTGCATCTCGGTCCTCTATAGACGCAATACCTATTGTGAAGATCGCGTCGAAGCATCTTCGATCAGATCCACATTGTCCAGTATGCCAAGATAAGTTTGAGCTTGGGTCTAATGCAAGACGAATGCCATGTAAGCACATGTTTCACTCAGATTGTATTATACCGTGGTTGGTTCAGCATAACACCTGCCCTGTTTGCCGTCAAGAATTGCCGCAACATAGTGGAAGAAGGAGCAACCCTTTTTCCTTTTTGTGGCCTTTCGGCTCTTGATTTAATTCTAAAAGTAATGATGGAGCAACCGGAATGATGATGATGATGATGATTGCTAATAGTGAAGCCGTATGAGACCCAAGTCTATCACTCTCTATGCTGATTAAAAATAAAAGTTTGAACTGTTTTTTGTATAAACAGTTAGAGTTACATAAATTGTTTAAATTAATATTTATATTATTATCACTCAAAAAAGAATGTATTCATGTTAATATGATTTTTATTGAATAAATAATTGATAATCAGGAATGGAGAGAACATGTGAGAAAACAGCTAGACTCCCACAACTCGGGGAATTAAGGTTTGAATCCCAATTAGAAGGGGTGTCTCTAAGTTTAGCACTTGACACCTTTGGTGGAGAGAACATATGAGAAATTAAAACAAAAAAGTTTGCAATTTGATACTTGTATCTTAAAGTTATACATTAATTAAAATTCTTAAAAAAAAAAGTTATACATTAAAATACTTTAAATTACTAGTCCATGCCAAATACTCAGTATATAGATTTAAAGTAACTCTTATCAAGCTATTTTTTTCAATATTAGGTTCAAAGTTCAAACTAGTATTGGATTGATGAAAAAGCTCTTATCCAAATATAAGTAACTCTTATCCAAACATAAAAATAAATAAAATCAATATTAGGTTCAGCTTGCATTTCATCCACCTAAATAGGTGGTTAATGAAAAAGCTATCTCTGCAAACCACAAATTCAGACAAGACACCATTAAATGCTGAACTAGCTTCCGAGAATACCACAAGATGCTTGTTTTTTAGTTCAAAAACTACCTCAAAACTTGGTAAAAAACTAAGTTGTGTTTGCTAAACTTTTTTAAGGTATGAAAGTTGGATGCTTCTACTATGTAGATTGGAGATCGAATTGGCGAAAGTTATGAATTTTTGTTCAATTGGTTCAATGAATCATCATTGGGTCAAGACTATGAGTTGGTAAAAAAAAAACTGTGTGAGAACATGCTAAAGCTACTTAAAAAATAAAACTAAAGTTTTATACATGAAGCTAAAGCAATTTAGTAATTTGTTAGACAACATAAATCATCAATTCTTTGCAACGCAGCGCCTAGTAACTTCGGCCCCAGTATGTCCACTTCTTTGCAATGCAGCGCCTAGTAACTTCGGCCCCAGTATGTCCATTTCTTTGCAATGCAGCAGGGCCGGTTTTGGGCCTGGGCTACCAGGCCTCCAGCCCAGGGCCACAAAAAAAAAGAGGGCCATAAAAAAAATATTTTAGTAATAGGTAGTAATATTGGGGGTTTAAGTAGCAACAATAATGGCCCAGCAAAGCATAATTAGACCAACAAAAAAAACTAAGGCAAGGCTACGTCTTTCTATTTTGCGTCTTTCCTCTTTCGCTTTCAACCTTCACCCCTGATCAGCGTCTTTCACTCTTTCTCATCCTCCCTTCACCGAACCACCGAATTTTTTCGTCACCGCACCGTGAAACTAAAGGGGAATTTGTTCGTCCTCCCTTCTCTTCTCTCTCTCTCTCTCTCTCTCTCTCTCTCTCTCTCTCTCTCTCTCTCTCTCGATCTCTCTCACTGAAACTAAAGGGGAAAATCATAACCCTAAGAAAAAAATCAAAATTCAAGGTTAGTATTTAGTTGATCAATTATTTTCGTTTTTAAATTGTTAATTTCTTCTTTATTCATTATTAGGAAAAGATAGTTCATATCATAGTTGTTGTTGATGATGATGATGTTATTGTTGTTGAACATGAGGTTTTTTTTTTTGACGAAAATTCTTAAACATGAGGTTATTTGTGCTAATAGTCTATTACTAAATAAGGATGTTGTTGAAAATTTCAGGTCTAGTAGGTTCAATTTCAACGCTATTGACTTTTTTTAAGTAGCTAAAATGTATTTTGATAATATTGATTACAATGACTTTTTTTTTATTAGTCACAACAATGAATGATTATTTTTTATGTTATTGAAATTGTTTACAATTTAGATATATTATGTTTTTATAAGGGGTCCATTTTTATTTTTTGCCCGGGACCTCTAAATACTCAGAGACGGCCCTGCAATGCAGCACCTAGTAACTTCGGCCCCAGTATGTCCACTTCTTTGCAGGCTTACCCGATGCAAAGCACTTGGTTCCTGTAAAACGAAATACCACAGTTTTATTAAGCAACATCAAGATCAATTGCGATATACAGAGAAGTGTTCATACAAACACATTAACACAAACAGATTTTGTCTGGCAGTTGTTTGAGTTGAGCAACACATTAACACAAACATTTGAATAAGGATTATACCTTCTAGGAGTTTTGGCTGATCAAAGGGACTGCAAAGAATCTTAACTGCTCCCATCTCATTCTCAGTCTTTTCTTTGACATCTAATTCCACCACCTGAAGTATTGCATAGATAAAAATCAGTTACCAAGAAAGTTCCTTTCAAATAACCTCCTTATATTTCGTAGATTCGTTATATAATGACGTCTCTAGTATTTTTCGGTGAGACTCAACATAAAAATTATGATGAATATATAAATCTAGATTCTCAATTTAGATTTTTATAGTGCTCATTTAAATATATATTAGTAATGCCATCCTATATTTTATGTATCAGTGCATGTGTCGATTCTTCATAAATTCAGACTTCAAAATATGGAAATGCCTAGAATTATTATAAGGATTTAATTTATGCTTGTATAAAAAAATACACAATTTCTACCTTGTCGTCGCACCAAGGAGCTAAGATAATCTTTCTTTGATGCAAAGCTTCTACAAACTCATCCCATGTTTGTATGACTTGAATACATTCATCTTGTTTTCGCTTTGCAACATCGAACATATTTTGTTGAATATTATTGAGCATCTTTTTTATTTCTTCAACTAAATCAGCATTAGCAGCAATGCCCATTTTTGCTCCATTATGACGTTGAACAACACAAACCTGTGCAAAATTGAAGCGATTTAGTGTTTCATTGAATGTACAAAGTAGGTGCAAAATGACACATGTAAGAATAGGTTGCAACAACAAGACAAGATTGATAACCTGTTCATCTGCTAAATCGTTTGACCCAATCTCAATTCTTAGAGGAACCCCTTTCATCTCCCATTCAGAAGATTTCCTTTCAAGAGAAAGGTAATCTCTAGAATCTAACTCAGCACGAATTTTTGCTTCACACAACATATTCACAGTTGTTTTACAAGTGTCGTAGACTTCTTGAGTGTCGGCATCTTTGTAAGGCACTGGGATCACAATGACTTGAGTTGATGCTACTTTAGGAGGTAGCACCAACCCTTTGTCATCACCATGAACCATCACTGTCACTCCAATCTGTTAAAAAAGCAGAAGGAAATATAAATGCATGCGATCATATATAGAGGAATCCTTTGATGCATGTATACTCTAGACATTAAAGCTTACAGTTCGAGTAGAATAGCCCCATGAGTTCTGCCAAACCATTGCTTTATCTCCCTTCTTGTCTTCAAAGTTTAACTCAAACTTTGAAGCAAACTTTTGACCCAAACAATGAGTGGTTGCCCCTTGTATCCCACAACCAGTGTTTGGGATAAATGCCTAGGAAAATTGAACATCAAAATTTTATTAACCTTCTAAATTTTTGTACCAATGAAACAACATATAAGTGTCCACACAACAATTTTGACATATATACCTCGACAGTGTTGGTGTAAATTGCACCGCCAAATGTATCAACTTCACTTTTTGTACCCTTTATGACAGGAACGGCTAAATACTCTTCGTATATACGCCTGTATAATTCCAGTATCTCAAGTGCCTGATACAATAACAATTTAGAGTATTTTGAGAAACAAAAAGATGACCAATCTTCCAGCTTGGGTGGAAAATATGAACATGTTAGTATCAGTAAATTGTATGCACAAGCAAAAAGGAAGTTCATAACTAATTTAAACAAAATATAAAACCACACGTGAAGGTAGTGACAAAATCATTTTGACAAATATTAAAAAACAAAGGAAATTGTTCACAAATCACAAGATAAGAGAAATGCCTTAAGGACTCATTACAGATGCCAAAGATGCATAAATTAAGGCAGATTCCTAAAATAACTACTTGATATAATACCTCTGCATGTGCTTCATCCTCTGTTGCAAAAGCACTGTGTCCTTCTTGCCAAAGAAACTCACGACTCCTGCAATAAAAAATTGTGTAAGCACCATGAAATGGACTATAAACAAGTTCCAATATAAAGTAGATGTGCATGATAAAAACAATATCTAAGATTAATTCACCAGAATCACCACCAGATGAACATCAGTTAAAAAAAATGCAGAATTTTAAGGCATTATGTAAGACAACTATAACTACTATGCAAAATATCAATTTTTGGAATTTTTTAAGGCTCTTATTTAAAGCTTGAAAGTTTTCACTACGTTACAGCATCCAACACATTGTTATAACATGGAGAAAGGAAAACATGGTGCAAAATAAAGTACCTGATGAATGGTGTGGGATCTCCGACCGCCCATCTAACAGCATTGCACCATTGATTAAGTTTCAGAGGCAAGTCACGATGTCCCCTTATCCACTTAGAGAAGTAGGAATACATTATAGTTTCACTACTAGGACGCAGAGCAAGATGTGTTTCCAAATCAGATTTTCCAGACTTTGTCACCCAAGCAACCTGACAAACAAGCAAGATATAATCAGAAACATACTTATAATGTCATCAAGGGAAACAATGAAGTTGTACAAACAGAACGTCAAAAAAAAAAAAAAAAAGTTGTACGACAGACTCTTACAAAGAAAATCGTTAAAAAAAAAAAGTCATTTTAAAACATAAAACCATCATCAGTAAAATGAGAAACAGGGAAAATGTTGAATGGCTCAACCCAACAAACTTAAAAACTCTTACCTCTTGTGAGAAACCATTATAATGGTCCTCCTCCTTTTTTAAGTGACTTTCCAGCACAAATGTAGGAAAGTAGCAGTTCTCGACTTTCATCTTCTTTATTTCAGAATCAAAAAAAGCCTGCACATTTGTTTGAGATAGCAACTCTTAGCAAAGAAAAGCTTAACAAAAAAGAACTATGTATTTATGCATCTACTCTATAGCTAGCTACTCAAAAGTATAAAACAAGTACAATAAACATAAATGCATTCATATCATTAAGAAACATACTTGCAAAGTTTCCCATATTTCCACTGCCAAAGGCCTCAGAATATATAAACCAGAAATATCATAGTGCTCAATCAATTCCGCACTAACGACAACCTGCCAGAGCAATCAAAAGCCATAGTCAAATATTGTGCAGTGTAGAATAATAAATATTTGATTGCGCAGTTTCCTGAAGCTATAGAACACACACAAATGTTTTCTTTCATCTATTTGGAATTTGGCTATCTATAGTTAGATTTCTAATTCACTGAGTGTTGCAGGGGTTTGGATCAGAGGCCAAAGATCAAAATTCTTTGGGTTGAAACAACTTCTTTGAATTTAGCTAAGTTTGCATCTGCAATTGATCTTTCTCTTTCACTCACTATCTGTTCATTGCTCCATTCACAAATTATATCTACTTATTGTTCTACTAAAGTCTAAAAGGAACAACAAATCACATGAAGGATTTATGTTGGTTTTCAAAAGCAAATAAGAAGAACAAGCTTACTGAATCGGTGACTTCGCATTTAAAATAATGGATATAATCAAATGAGACAGTTCAGACCTATTCAAAGTTCAAATCTTTAACCATATTTTCTCTACAATTTCAAAACTGAAATTCAAAACTAAAAACTGGTTTTATATTTTTGAAATTTTTAAAAGAAAACACCCTGAATGGGGCTTTAGCACTCGAATATGTTTTTTTGGTTGATCAATTTAGTCCATAAAATTACTTAAAGGGTATGTTTTGATATACAAAAGATAAGTACCGGACAAAACAACACTCCTCTTCAGTGAGAAGGGAAACAAGTAATGTACCTCGGAATACCACTCATCGAAGTTTTCAGCCTTCCGATAGGTGAGTCCCAAGCTAGTCTCTTCCTTCAATTCCTTGTTCCCACCTGTAAAACTTTGTTGTTAGAATATAAAGATCTTAAAACAGCAGCAGCAACAATAACAATGTGTGTGATTTTACCATTTTCCACTTCAGTCCCTGCCATTGTAAACAACAGTCGTTTCCGATTCGGATTACTCTTTCTTTTTTCTTCCTGAAAGACGATTGTTGCAGAATGGAGTTAGGATGTGAAGCATAAGAACTTTGTTTAAATAAACAAGAGATGGTGTTTATGCGTTTTTTTTTTATATATAGATAGAAAACAAGTGAGGACCTTTTTTTTTCTTTTTGGTTCAATTTTCTTATTTCATATCATAATTTTTTTTTTTTACTTATTTCATTACTATATCATACACTTACAAAAATAGTAACAAACAAATAAATAAGAAACAAAAAATAGGGGGAAAAAAAAGAGTTTCCGTTGGATGAGACCCGACCCGGTTTGCTGATAACTATGGCGGCGATTGCAGAACGGCGAAGGAAAATTCGCATTTTTCTAAATCTTAAGCGAAATTCGATTTTATTTTTTTTCAAAAAGTAAAATAAGACGTTTGGAATGATATGAGAAAAGAATTGATTGAAAGTTAGGGTTGAGTTACCGGAAAAGAGTTAGAGGATCTGTTTGAGAAAACGTTACCTGAAGAGGGAGGTTCTGCGACGGGAGAGAGGAAGGAGAAGAGAAGAGAAGCAAGCAGCAGCTATGGAAAAGAAAGAAGCGCGCGTATTTGTGTTTGTGTGATAGATTTGTGAAAATAGATACACGTTAACCTTAAATAACAAGATTAAAATAAATCTTTTATATTATAAGCTTGTATACACAGGCAAACCCTAAACCCTAATTTGTTTTTCCTATTTTCCCTCCATTTTATCTTGCAATTTTTATTAAAAAAATAATACAATTTTGTCTTGACTATGATTCGAACTCGCAACCATTCAATGTAAGGCAATATTTTCAACCACTATGACAATTATACCAATTGTAATTAAAATTATGTACAATAATTGATAAGCACCATCAATTTTAAAAATATATCATATCAAAATTATTGTTGACTATATTATTCATCACGAAATATTTTTATGTCTTTCCTGATCAATGATTTTTTTCTATCGGATCATAAATTTAAAGAATAATTATCACGTGAGATTTGGAAAATTATTATCACGTGTAATTTGGAAAGTTATTATCAAACTCAAATCTGCTAAATCAATTTTTTTTTTGCAATACAACCAAACACGACCATAATCATGTCACTAATCACATTCATTATTTTGATTTTAACATTGCAGATTTAATATTAACCGATGATCAATTGATACAATATGCACTAGCAGACCAATTGTGATTTAAATTATGGCCACAAAGTGTTAAGCTCCATCAACTTTCATGGAAAAAATTTCATACGACAATTAAGCACCATCAATTTTCATTGCACAATTTAAACAATTAAAAACCGATAATCTCTCATCTCTTATACTATAAGCTTGCTAACATAAGCTAACCCTAAACTAAATTTTCGCCCCTCTCATTTTCTCTTTCTTTCTATTGCAGCTTCATATTCAAAAAATACATATTTGTCTACGATGAGAATCGAACCTGCATCTCTTACTTACAATAAAGTCTTTCAACGGCTAAAACATGTGCTTCAATTATGAAAGAATTTAGGAATCCTAATATGTTAACCCTGTTTTCAATTAATTTGAACGACGGAATTAATCACATTTTTATTTATTTATGGATGTCTACTTAAATTTATGTTCTTGATTGTGTCTTTAAATTTTTTTTTAACCTTTAATCATCATCAATTTTTTAACCTTTAGTTATCAGCAATTTTTTTTAATAAGTAAACAAAATGATGGGGTTCCAAAATTATTTAAAAAATATATAAAATATAAAATAAGCACATAAACAAATAAGAATAATTAGTCCATGAAATTCCCTATACTACTCTTATTGAAAATGCTCTTAGAATTTTTATATTTTATTTTTTATTGTTACATATTACATCTAATTAGACCCATGCGGTGCATGGGTCAAAGTTCTAGTAACAAATCCCAAAGATTTGATTTATTTTTATTTTAGGATTTTATCATCATATCTTTTTTATTCTGAAGCAAAAAAAAAAAAGATATTCTACTATTTTATTCAAAAAAAGAAGAAGATATATTCTACTATTTTATTTTTTATAATGATTAGATATCCTTAAAACCAAAATTTGTCTAGAAAATACAGATGTTATTTTTGTCGATATCTATACTACTATATATCTATACTCCTTATTTTTTTTTAATAAAGAGGATACATGAATTTTTATGTGAATTGTTCATAATACCAACGATACTCTTGATTTTTTAATAAAGTACGATTACCAAATTTAACTGGTGATGAAAGCAAAAAAAATTAAATTGGCCTTTGTTGCCTTAACTATAGAAAATCATCATTTTTGTTCGGATTATTGTTGAGTTTGCAGTGTTATTAAGCAAATAAGATACGATTACCAATTTCAGTATACGTAAGAAAAGCCAACAAAAGAACAACTGCTATTCCTTAGAAATACAAGAAATGAAATGGAACATTGGGGATTTTTTTTAAGTTTGGTAAATGTAGGGTTCAATGAAATTTGAAGATTTTAAAATTTTATTTTAAAAACATGTAGGATTAGTGAAGATATGCAAGCAAATGAATGAATATCGATATACTTTATCAATTTAAATGAATGAATATCATCTCGGGGGGGGGGGGGGGGGGGGGGGGGGAGATTGTGAATATCGATATACTTTATCAATTTGAATGAATCAATATCGTTGTGGTGGTGGGGATTGTGTCCAACCTAATAATATGAGCATTTGTTAATTGAACTGAAATTGTCTTATTCAATTCTTTATTTTTCAGCAAATAAAATGCATTACATGGACTTAGAAGTATACGAATAAAACGAAGTATAATATACATGCCACGAAGTCCAGATTTATTTGTTGGACCATGGTCTTCACTCTCTCCTTCAACCTCCCCTCACCCGTCTCGAGAAGGATAGTGTGGATATTCAAGACAATCACCGAGGGAATATGCACTAGAGAGATCGGCGTCTGTGGAGGAGGTGATGGCATTCTTGGTGGTCGGGAGAAGGATGCGGCAGAGAGAAACTACAATTACGTTCAAAACCCAATGGTAAATAAAGCTTGTGTATGGTGCACCACTTAATGTGGTTGTGCAAGTTAGACAAAGTCTATGCATATATCATATTATTAGGGGAAGCGATCCTCTAACTTCGAAGTCGCTTATTTTTCTGTGTCACTCTCTTCGTTCACTCTTCCCTCGCATCCTTAACTACTCATTTTACCCCTATTCTCTCTCCTTCATACATGCAAAACCCCCCCCTACTCTCACACACACACACACACACATTTTCCTTCTTAAAATTACATAATTTGTTTCTGTAGCAGAAGCTGCAAATTAAATGCAGAATACTGTTTAAAGTATAAATGAATGACCGAATGAGATGATATGGATGCTTACTAAACAAATACAAAACTGGCTTGATTATGGGAAAATAAAATGGAAAGCGTTTGAGCTCATTTTTCTTGTACACTACTATGTTAACTAATTTTACATAACTGTGAAGAACACAATACATTAATATTCTGTTACAAGACTATTTAAATGGCCAACACATAGATAACCACAACCAATGCGCCGCCCAACAGTATCACCGCAATTGCAACGCGACACCGTCCCTTTCACCATCCCAATATTATCCACCACCGTTGCGGTTGCCCACCACCTCTCCGCTTTAAAAACATGTTCTCAAAACAAATTTATCAAGTTTTTTTTCTCTCTTTCTCTAAAGCAGTTTTGACATTAATATTATCAACTAGATTTCTTGTTTTGTTTTGAAAAACAAGTTTCGAAATTTGTTTTATAAAATTATTTTTCTAAATAAAAAATCAAGAACAACATACAATGAACGCCAATATATCCTCCTGCTTAATCCTATATATGTCAAACATAACTGAGAACTGAGATTTTAAGCACAATTTTTCCACTTAATATTTTATAAATCATCTATAAAATTTTGAAGCCTATTTTTAGGAGAACAATTGTTGACTCATCCTTAGTCCTTAGAAGTACCTGCACAGGCAATTCCTTATACTTTGTATTCCTCAAGATGCAGCCACTTAGTTGAAGACCATTTATTTCCTCTAATTACTGGGCAACCGCCTGAAAGCAAAAATAAATTAATTAACTTCATCATTCATAGCTTCTAATTTCCAATGGAATGTAATATAAGTTTGAATGACATGACTATAATATTTTCAACACAAAGGTATATACTCTTACTCTATTTATAAAATTTTCAACATGCATAAGATAAAACATCAACATTAGAACCTAAATGTAGAAAGATGTCTCATGATTCAAGGCGATAAAAAAATGGGTCACTCTGAAGTCTGAACTTGACATGCTATACTAATAAGTCAAAAGTTGAAGCAGTTACAGTTTCTAACCATGTAAACTAGATGCATCTAGTGTGGCATCTGGTCTCATGCTCCAAAACAGCAGAGCATCACCCATTTTTGGTTTCACTGATAGACCCTTCCTAGCACATTCGGATAGATCATTCCACCATGGCACAGAACTAAAGTTGGCCTTAGCCGCAGGAAATACGGTCTCACCACCTTCTTCAACATCAGACCTGCATAAGGAGCAAAAACAGGGAACTGTCAAATTTGTATACAATTCAATTACAAAGCACACTGCAAAACACACATGGAAAGAGAATAAGGGTTTACAGATACATAAGAACTGTAGCAACTCGTTGGCCTCCATTCTTAGTGTTGAACGCATCAAGGAAGTAATCGTAATGAGGCTCATATTTCTCCCCAACTCCATAGTGAAGAACCTGAAGTCCCTCTCCATTCTCTTCATATTAAAAAGTTAAACAGCAGTAAATGAGAACAAATATCAAGCAATCAATCAGGTCGCTGGATATAAAGTGCTACTGAAAAGGTTTTTTTTTTTGTCATACACATACATTTTAGAGCTACTTGGCATAAGCAATAATTTCAAGAGTTTAGATTTGGGAAGATTATTAAAAAGACTCGTTTGTGACAATCAAATTGCATTGCACATCACCTTAAAGTTAATGTTTCACGATAGGACCAACTACCAACACATTGAGATAGTCTGAGACTTAATTAGAAAGAACAATTTATCCAGTGTTTCTCATTAAGTTCTTAAGAGGGTCTAGAATAAGCTTATATATGTAACAAGCTTGGTGCATTAAGCACACTACTTCAATATATGTGCAGCAGTGCAGCAACAAAAAAAAAAGGCTAAGAGATGAAGGGAAAGTGGCAAGCAGGTAGACATAGGTATCGCACAAAAACTCATACCTACTGGTATGAAGGTAAAGTCAGCAATTCTTCTTTCAATTTTCTGGATAATTTTGTCCTTTCCTCTCTTCAGAAACATTCCTGAACTAGTTCGAACCCTACATGCAGGGGATATATCTAGAGTGATGCATTACCACTAGGCACTGGTCTCTCAAGAAAATGTATATTGAAAAAAATGATCTGCGAATATTGGAACCATTACAATTACAAAAAACACAAACAAAGACAAACCTGCTTTCTGTACTCTTTCCAGTCTTGCTATCGACAACGCTTGATTTTGCCATGAAAGGCTTGGCAAGATTGATCATGTACTCACATTCTTCTTTTGACTGTTCAAAATGATAAGCAGAATGGACATTTTAATACAATATAAACTCCAAAAGTTTACTAAGATGATGTCTTTTATTAATAAAAGACTAAGACGTCTCACTTAAACTCTAGTGTCTTTCAGAAAGTTTGATAGGGCTCGATCTCGATTACGACTGAACATTGATCAATAAAATAAAACAGTAGAATATAGTAGTGAATAGAAATTCTTATTGCTGGAAATAGCTAGAGTTCATGTGGGATCTAGCTCACAATACAAACAGAAGACTAAAATGTAAGGAAATAAGCTGTAAATGATAAAGGAGGCACTTCGAGAGGCCTTAGCTCTCCTAGGGTAAAACTCACCACTCAAATCATGCATAAAAAACAATGGCAGGGAAACATTCTCCTATTTAATCAATCAGATCTAGATTTACTTTCTCTTCCTTCACTGAATAAGGAAACATTCCTATAAGGGAATGATTAGCTGTATCATTTTGCCCACGTTTCCTTTTATAAAATCTGTCATAACTATCAAAGTTCAAGTTCACCGCAATCTGAATATTCCAGAAAAACATCTATCTTCATATAATTTAATTTTCCATGAGCCTATCATATGCTTACAGATATTACAAGTGCAATTCTATATTTCTCCTAGTCCTTCACAAAGATACAATATCACAGATGCAGCACTCTATTCAATACTTAGATTTGCAACTAAATTCACAATCTAAGAACATGTGTTCTGAATCATGTTATAGGATTCTGTTTGGATAAACAACATAATTTTGCAACTTACAGCATAAACGCTTATCATAAACTATTTCCATACCAAAAGATATAATAGTCAAACTCTTTTCGTACAAGTTGCAACTGTTTTCATTAGCTACTCAAAGAACTTATGAAAATAAGCTAAAAACAACTTATTAAAATATCAAAAGTTGTTTTCGTAAGTTCTCCGAAACAGTTGCATAAGTGCTTCTACCACTAAATAAGCTAAAATAAGCCAATCCAAACAAACGCTAGATCCATGAAATGCTGACAAAAAACTGACCAGGAAATTGTGATAGATGAAAGCTCTTGGCTCCCATGAAAGAATTTCAGTCCACTGCTCCTTCCTCTCCACCAAACTGAAACCAATTCCAAAAACAGCAATCACAAAACATGAAAGATTAAACACATTTCAAATCAAAATCAAAATCAAACAGAATAATAGAATGAAATTACATCAAAATCATGAAATCACCTTTCAGAGGTTTTGCGTCTGAAACCATTGAGATCTGTTATGGTTGAAGAATCATCGGTTGTATTTGGAAGATAAAGAATTCCGAGTGCAAGTAGAACGATTATGAGAATTGTAAGCATGAAAAGAGTCCAGAAAATCAACGTAACCGTCGATAATTTCTTCCCTAGTGAACGTGTATACTTTCCTTTCGCCATGGTTTTTGAAATAGCGTTGAATTGTTTGTTGATTGATTCTGTTAGAAAACCCTAACAAAAAATAGATTAGTGTTGGTTGACTCAAATAAAATAAATGAAGATAATCGTGTACTACGTCTTCATTGACTTATGTTTCTAAAATTGAATGAATCTGTGCGCTTGCTTATGTTGACTCTACGTAACTGCACTGCACAGCATCAGCAAAACCATCAATTTCTTGTCCAATTTTTTTTTTTATAATACAGTTTTTTTTTTAATTTAAATATATGTAGTATTGTATTTCAGATAAATTTTTGTATTGTCTTTGAGGTATACTAGTTACTGGTATTTTAAAAAAAATTAACAGATTAGACTTTGTTTTTTATTACATGATGACTGAAGTTTGATTTTTTTTTTTTTACGGAATGGCTGAAGTTTGATGAGAAAGAAACAATTGTGCAATAATAATCAATGATGCAGTAGAAGTATAAAAAAATAAAAGCCTTTCATCAATATACTCTCACTAAGTTGTAAGCCTTTTCTAAATCCACTTTAAAAATAAGTAGCTTTGATGCATATGCACAAAGTGTTCAATCTTCTCCATTTAAACGGGGTCGTGACGCCTCTCAACAAGAAAAAGTATAAAGGCTCTGTTTGGTAACACAAATAAGCTAGCTTATCGCTTATTATATGAGTTTTAAGCTTGTTTCAAAAAATTAGAGGTGTTTGTTAACAAGCTTTTTTGTACTAGCTTGTAGCTTTTTTTCAGATGCTATTTCAAGTAGCATTTGAGCTTATAGCTTATAGCTTTTTACACTTTATTCCATTTTTACCCTTTAATTTAATAACTACACACTCTAAAAAATAAACTACCCACTATCAATTATGTAATTTTATATTTAATAACCACTTTAAAAGCTAATTTTACCAAACACTTTAATTTCAATAAGCTAGCTTTTCAGCTATCAGCTATAAGCTAGCTTTTCAGCTATCAGCTAGCTTATCAGCTATCAGCTAGCTTATAGCTTATTTTTACCAAACAGACCCAAAGTATAGTAGGGTGTACATATACCAATTGTTTAAATCGTGTAGTAGTAATCACTTGTCTCGTCCACAAATCATAATTCAATTGGCGGAAATATTGAAATTGCTAGGTCGGACGTCATGACCGGAGTTCGAATTTCGGTCACTCTACTTCGTGTGTGTGTGAGTTTCCAATGACTTTGTAATTTCGTCTATATACAAAAAAAAAATTCAGTTGCCTCTAATTGAATTTGGAGCCCAATTCGTCATTGAATTGGCCCGGCCCGGCCCACAATCATCTCTTGTCTTTGTCAACATGTTACGTTACCCGCCAAACATGCTGAACTGAACTGAACTGAAACAGAGCACGCCGCCGCCAATAACTCATTTCAACTTCACATTAAAAACTCACCTTTAACATTGTTGCCGTTTCTCTGAATCGAAGCACCATCATAACATACCTATCCATGGCATTCATAAAATCAAGGGTACAAATTCACTTGCAAAACTCTCTTTTCCCTCTCTTACCACACTCTTTCAGACTATGTTCTTCTTCAACTCTTCTTTCACAACACGACACCGACAACGACAACGACACTCCTCGAAACAACACCAATCTATCCTCCGAAGACACTCAATTAGTCGACAAGTTTCACACCATAATCAAAGACCACTACCGCAAAAACCCTAACCCTAACCCTAATCCCATTTCACCCTCACACAATTTCTCCATACCCGATCTTTCCATCGAATTTTCCAAAATCTCCACCGTTCATTCAATTTCACCCTCCATCACACGCCGTGTGATTGAGAAATGCGGTGGTGTCCGCCACGGTATTCCATTTCTTCAATCCCTAGCTTTTTTCAATTGGGCCACGACGCTCGAAGGTTTTCCCTCATCCCCGGAGCCCTACAATGAAATGATTGATCTTGCCGGAAAGCTCAGACACTTCGAATTGGCGTGGAGTTTGATCGATTTGATGAAATCACGCGGAGTTGAAATAACTGTCAGCACATTTTCTATTCTTGTTCGGCGCTACATTAGGGCTGGATTGGCTGCGGAGGCAGTGCACGCTTTTAACCGAATGGAGGACTATGGTTGTATACCTGATAAGGTTTCATTTTCGATTGTTATTAGTAGTTTATGTAAGAAGAGAAGAGCGAGTGAAGCACAAGCGTTTTTCGATAGTCTTAAGCATAAGTTTGAACCGGATGTTATAGTTTATACTAGCTTAGTTCATGGTTGGTGTCGTGCTGGTGACATAGCGAAAGCTGAGGAGGTTTTCAGTGATATGAAGGTGGCTGGTGTTAAGCCTAATGTTTATACATATAGCATTGTGATTGATTCGTTATGTCGGTGTGGACAGATTACTCGTGCTCATGATGTTTTCTCTGAGATGATTGATGCTGGATGTGATCCTAATGCTGTTACTTTTAATAGTCTTATGAGGGTTCATGTGAAAGCTGGTAGGACTGAAAAGGTTTTGCAGGTTTATAATCAAATGAAGAGACTTGGCTGTGTTGCTGACACGATTAGTTATAATTTCTTAATTGAGAGTCATTGTAAGGATGAGAATCTCGATGAAGCTGTCAAGGTTCTTGATACAATGGTTAAGAAAGGGGTTGCTCCTAATGCATCTTCTTTCAATTCAATTTTCGGATGCATAGCTGAGTTGCATGATGTGAATGGCGCACATCGGATGTATGCTAAAATGAAAGATCTGAAGTGCAAGCCTAATACCTTGACTTTTAATATACTGATGAGAATGTTTGCTGACTCGAAATCTATTGATATGGTTCTGAAGTTGAAAAAGGAAATGGATGAGAGTGAAGTTGAACCTAATGTGAATACTTACCGAATTTTGATTTTGATGTTTTGTGAAAAGGGGCACTGGAATAATGCATACAAGTTAATGAAGGAGATGGTTGAAGAAAAAAGCCTAAAGCCAAATCTGTCGATTTATGAAACGGTTTTGGAGCTGCTGAGGAAGGCTGGACAGCTAAAAATGCATGAAGAACTGGTCGATAAGATGGTTGCCAGAGGATTTGTCTCTCCTCGCCCTTTGTAGAAGTTGCTACATCATTGACATCATAGAGCTGAATCAAAGAACTTCCAAGTATGGCTATAGACTGTTAGTGTTGTTAATTGCTATAAGTGAGACAAAATGCTTGTTTAACTAGTTATAGTGTTTTTAATTGAGTCTTTTTAATTTGATTAACTCAATGCCCACAACTATAGAATGGTGGTGTTGATAATGTTGGTCTAACTGGTTATAATGTTTTGGATGGAATCTTTATAATTTGATTAACTCGATGGCCATGATTTATTTTTGACAAAATTAGAATTGTTCTTGATGGAAATGGTTTGAGAGTTGAGATTGTAATTGATAAGTGTTACTTTTGTTGCTGGGCAGGGTATTTTGAATTGACATTTGACATCTTGTTCTCTAGTTGCAAGTTTGTCAAGACTTATAAAATGTTCAGTCAATACGGGGGCATTCATAGCTAAGAGACTATTTGAGGTTATTCTTTTGTTCCCTGAATCATTATCCCTACTACTGTCTACCGATACTATGCATTTTCCTGAACTGCTAAATTTTTGCTTTAGAAGCCCTGAGTTGTTTGACTGAAGGAAACACAATACATGTGTTGCACATTAGCAGTATGCTATATTGTTAATATCAGATAGCGGCGCGTAGCACCAACCCTAAAAAATGCTATAGCGGTATAGCGGGTAGCACTATAGCAGTATAGCGGCCATGTACAAATTAAACATAAATTCCAACAACATACATAAATACTAAAAAATAGAAAAATATACAAAATTAAAAGGACTTTCTTACTTAATAATTATACTAAATATTGTCATAGACCATCAAAATAGGTTCTAAATAAAGACTAAAATACCCCTCACTTTATGATTTATTTCCAAAATAAGGGTTTTTATAAATTTTTCCCCTCCAAAACGCAAAAGCAGCCAAATAGCGCTACCGATCCGCTACGCCACTGCTATTATCCTGCAAATAGTGGCCGCTATTTCCGCTTCCCTATATAGCAGAAACCGGCCTTATAGCATAGCGGAGAGGTGGTCTAACGCCACGCTATAGCGCCGCTATTAACATCATAGGCAGTATGTGTATGTCCCTGCTCGCATGCTGTTCATGTAAATGCTAACAAGTTGCATATCTTAGGTTATAATGTTTTGGATGGAGTCTTTATAATTTGATTAACTTGATGGCCATGATTTATTTATTTTTGGCAAAATTATAAGTGTTATGTTGCTGGGCAGGGTATTGAATTGACCCCTTATTCTCTAGTTTCATGTTTGTCAAGAGTTATAAAATGTTCAGTCAATATAGGGGCATTCACAGCTAAGAGACTATTTGAGGTTATTCTTTTGTTTCCTGAATATTTATCCCTACTACCGTCTACCGGTACTATGCATTTTCCTGAACTGCTAAATTTTTGCTTTAGAAGCCCTGAATTGTTTGACTGAAGGAAACACAATACATGCGTTGCACATTAGCAGTATGTGTATGTCCCGGCTCACATGCTGTTCATGGAAATGCTAACAAGTTGCATATCTTATATCTAATACAGACTGAGATGCTCTTATGTGAATGGTGCTAACTCTATCAGTGGGATTGAACCAGTCTGTTTCAGTTTTTACTCAGATTGAGACACTCATTTTTGATTCCGTGGTAGCAGACTACATTAACCGCAAAAATCCCCTTTAAGCTAAACAAGCTGCGTGCAATGTGTTGTAATAATGTGTTAGCTGCTTACTCGTCTGTTTATTCAGTTTATATATTTAAAAATCACACTTGGTTTGCTGAGAAAATGTTTGATGATTGTTATAACTTATAATATATATATATTGGATTAGATTGAGTGAAGGTTAGGTTCATTGTTTTTTTAATGATAATTTGAATTTTGGTACTATGATTATGATAATATAGTCTCTCCTCTCTTTTTATATTTTTTATTGTACAATTGATAATCCGGATTTATATACTGTTTACATGTGAAAAGAGCAATTGTAGCGTTGTAGCTGGTTTTTGGTTCTTGCAGAAATGATGTTTAATTAATTTGGGGTAGAGGTAAACGTGCTAAATAATGCTAATGGTGGTATTAGTCCTAAAAAATAATTAACGGTGTAAACTGTAAAACAGACATGACATGGAAACTACGGCGCAACAAGCACGTAGTTGTTTCTACCTTTGTTGCGTTTGTCATAGTACTAGTCTTTAAACCCGTGCTATCGCACGGATGTATTTTATATTTTTTTTGAAACCATTTTTTTTTTACTAACATTGTCTTTAAGTGCTAACTATTCATGTGACCCAATAAATAAACTCAACCCACCAATCGTTAGTTGGTTCATTGATGATTGACGCTGAACTTAATAGGGAGAACCACGGTTCGATCCCCCGCAACTGCGATCGGAAAAAGGCTGGAACCACTTAATGCCAGAACTGACCACCGAATCAGATTAAACTGGTGGTGAAAGGAGAAAAAAAAAACCCAACCCCATCATACATGATAATTCAGCAACAATACATAGAAATGATTACTCTTGCTTAGCATGCCAATACATTATAAATACAACCATGAGAAACTGAATATTTTATTCAAATTTTCTGAAAAACTTCATGTTACACAACATCTACGGTCGACGTCTTTGTTTTCTCATTATCATGTGATAATAATTTGAAACATAAGCTAATTAATGTCTTCATAAAATGAATAATAATTACAAAATTAACTCATTATATAAATATAAAATTAACTCATTATTTGTGTGAGACTTGGGTGTAAAGTTTGAGAATATAAAAGAAATAAAAACTAAATGAATCTTCGAAGAAGTAGCAATCTTTGACTCTTGATGGCATGAGATAAGTTGAGGGATTAAAAACTTAATGATGCAGATGAAATAGGAATTGGTGATAAAATCTGGATTTAATGTTATGTGACTCTGTCTCCAGTTTTATCTTCTTTTCTTGTCTGCCCTTCTTTACAATTGTACCATTCTTATCATCACTTTGTTCCTGATTATATTAGCAGTTATTAAGCAAATAATTACAATACAAATTCCAAAATAGCAAATTTCAAATTCATTCTTCTAGTGTCCAGTAAATACCTGTGGTATACATTATACATACTCGGATTACTTTCTTGCATTTGCTTGTGCTTTTCCTGTAACCTCAAGTATGTTTAATCTGCAAAATCTACTTAATTCCAACTCAACCATGGTTTTTCTTATAAATATGATGAATGCATAAGTTAAATGATCATAAAAGACATTATTTTCAAAGGCCATTCTTAACATGGTTACACAAAGGCTGCAACCGGTGCTCTTCATTTAAACACTCTCCTAATATAGAAACTGCAACAGTAACATCAGCGTCAATGTTTACAATGAAATGATTGGGGAACATTACAAAGAAAATATAGTTGCTTCAAGTATTTTTGCTATCAATAAATAAGATAAATTCATCTATTCTATTTTCATTTTCAAAATTTAACTATCAATGTAACATAATTATTTGGTACCAAGATGGGATCTCTCGCCTTATCACTCTCGACTCAAGGCACATCGAACTTTCGCAAGTTCCAGCCCGAGAAAATGGATAAGGCCTTATGAGATACAACCAACACTACTAAATAGTCCAGACCTACATCAGTGACAACCAAAGCTAGAGAGATGAAACCTGTTAATAAAAACAGAAAACAACCATGCTATAGTATGTGATCACAAGATCTGATAAGTAGAAAATAAGTGCCACCTGCATGACAAACACATAAACCAGTCCCCGAAAAGATGAATCTGAGAATAATGAGGAATAACACCAAACACTCTGATGCATGACCAGAACGAAAAACCAAGGGAAACAAACTTATAAGGTTTTAAATACAACCTAGACAGGACCTCCGATCCGCCAACAATTGTTTTAACGAAAAGTCACATTCATAACCACAACATTGTACATATATTTGAATAGAAAGGGAAAAAAATTATGTCTCAGACCAACTTAAAACCACAATATTATATTCTAAGCTCTTTTGAGTAGAAAAATAATAGTATTAAAGTATGCTATAACCCAAACATGTACACATAAGAAAAGACAACAGTGTAGTTGTTTATTAAAAGTTTGCATTCTCATAACAAAATTGCTTCTTGGAATATGTATTCTAAATGATCTCTTGATTATTAAAAAGGGTGTACCTGGTCATCAAATTTCTGTCTCCTTCGCTAAAATATGCATTTACAGCTTCGTTAAGACTGCCACCATGCTCCTGACATAGAAAAAAGTTTACAAATGAGAAGGAGATATATAAGCAACCTCCAACACCACTTAAGAGAACATGCTCTAGAGTTGAGATCCTCTCCATTTTCTATCATTTCCATTTTTTCCATTACCAAAGTTTTTAAATATTTTTTGGTGTATAAAAAGTATTTGGACCCACTTAATATCATATTTTTACATTTATATTCCCAAAACTATATAATAATGGAGGAAATGGAAAGAATGAGAAATGGAGAGTATCCTAACTCCATGCTATATACACGTTTTATAAGAAAATAAACAATATCAGTGTAGAGTAGTTAGAAGCTAATTATCATAAGAGTGACAAATTATTTGTCTATAACTTGTATCACAAGCAGCAAGAGTGATATCCCAAGCAATTATCTGAAATAAGTATATTAATTAGATGGAACAGATACCCATGTATGCTCGGTCATACTGAATGCAAAATCTTTCAAAGCTTATATTTAAGTTGTCGAAATTTATTTAACATTGCCAGGGAAAAAATGACACTTACATGTACAATTAACAGAAGGTACAGAGTAAAATGAGCAGAAAATCATAAGACAGTGGTAACTTAAATGTATCACAATTCCAAGCTCAAGACAGTATCCGGATGTTCCAAGCCAATCCCAATCATAGAAATAATAGGAAAAAGAATACATAAAATTAGATTGAACAAATTTAGTGGCTGAATGCAGCCTGATGAGTAAAATTCAGGGTGTTGACAACGGCATGTAAAGAACAACAACTAATTTAAATAGAAAAACTTATATCATGTTTAGTTACACATGAACTATAATAAGTTTCAGTTATACCAAATCATCATATGAAAATACATACCAGAAACTGAAGAATAAAGGGAATATGTGATTCGTGCGGCTGTAAACTTTTATCTAAATTACTACTTATCCTTATTATGATGTCTAACCTAATGTGAAAGCCTATAGACTCACCATGTTATTGGACTATCAAACTTTGTTCAGATTTCAGATTGCATGCACAACTTAACAATAATGAAATAAAACACTAAATTGTCCTAACAGGAAAAATTCACACTAATATTGAACATAATTGACAGCAAAGTAAGTTTCAAAACAAACCAAGTAAGTTTCAAAACAAACCAAAACTGCAGTCTAATAATCACACCAAACATCTGAAATTGAACTATGAAATAAATGGCCAACACATATACAACATGCCCAAAGATCTATAATAAGGAAAAGAAATCATACCTCTTATATACACTATCATCAATGCACCATGAGCCTATATTTTTTGCAAACTTTCTCAATCTTCTTCAAACACAAACCTGCAATACAAATCTGTTAGCTGAAGTCTAGAAATAGAGTTGGATTATAAGATAAAACAACCTGTCACTTTCTGCAACATAACATGTACACATGAAAATTGAAGATTCAGTACATCAAATCCTAATTCAAACATGTTAAAAAAGTTCTAATTCAAACAAATTGATGAGAATCCACAAAAAAATTTTATCAAACACATGGTGGGCATGTACAAAATTGAAATAGATGAGTAATTAAATTATAAGACAGCAAAGAAACTAAGAAGAAGAAGAACAACAACAACAATGCAAGAAATAGCATACACGAGAAGAAATTGGAAGCGATGACAAATTTACGGTCCTCTTACCTTCCATCCTCAACCCAAATTTATAGATGATGAAACTGTTTATGAAGGGAAAATTGGAGCACCGGATAAAGCATACACGACGACAAGAGCATATCTGAGGAAGGTGTATTATAGAAACACAAAGGCATCCAAGTTCTGCGGGTCTTGTAAAACCAAGGAACGAAAAAAAAAATCAAAACGGATCGACTTGGCACGAATGATTACAACCTACAGTGCCCAAATCCCGTTATCTATGTGTCAAGTGTATAGATATCACCCATAAATCCTGATACATCATTCCCAATTTTGTGGAAAAAGAGACATAAATCAAGATGAAGCTACTATGAATAAGAAAGAAAAACTACATAAATGAAAAATAGAATGAAATAGGAAACAAATTAATCATCCCTCACCAGTTCTTTCTCTATTGTTCTCAAAGCCACTGTGAAACTCCCCCAATACATTCTTGCTGCCTTTTGGTTCAAACCTGCAAGCCAAACAACATGTTGTCGAGCTAATAAACAAATTAGTGATAAATAATCCCAAACAGAAACCCTCATCACAAAACTAAATTTGTGGAATTTTTTTCAATTAAGAAAATCAATAAAGAAGTTAAAGCAAAAATTAGGGATTACAAATACAAATGAAAAAAAATAGATATTAAAGGAAAGAAAGTTAAGGGAAAAGAATCATTGACGAAAAATTTGTTGGTGAACCATCCTGTCAAAGCCAAACTATAATTTGTTGGTCCAAATTTCTCCATCCTTAATTTATAGACAACTGGATACCAAGAAATTCAATCGGGGAAAATTATACTACAGATTTCAAAATTCAAAACCAAAGAAACTTTGTTTAGCCAGGACAATAAGACACCATATATATAACCTACCACACCAGATGAAAACAATCAAGAACAACCTAGCTCTGTCTAGGAGGGAAAATAAGAAGAGCACATATCACCCACAACAGATGCATCCACACCAGTTGAATATAACATAAATTAATGAGTATAAACCATGAATACGTGCATGATATCAAAATAAGAACTTAAAACTGAGAAGCTACAATCAAAACTATATTTTACCTTGGACAAGAACCATCTCAACTCAATAGAACCAGATTCATTTGGATTGAGAAACGCAGGAACCTTCCACAACCGAACAATCCTGGCCTTAATCCGAAACCTCTCTCTGCCAGGAACGAGATCAGCAATATCATCAAAGCCAGAACACACCAAACCTTTCTCCATATGTGCGATCACCAGGTATGAATGAGACAACCGTGGCTGAGCAAATGTAAACAAATATGTGAAATTTATAGAACCCTAAAAATTTGAAATTAGGGAATTTCAATTGAGAGGGAAAATCTTACCCCTAGTTAACACCCACACCAGAAAACCCACAAAGAATCAGGTGATACCCACATCACCTAAAGCGAGGCAAAAATTCTGTACCAGAAAACGATGATACGACCAGATGCAGAGAAGAAGAAAAAAAAAAAAAACTATCTTGCAGAGAAATCGTGGAGAAGAAGAAAGGAGACAGTTACAACCAGCACCAGAAAACGACAAAAACTAAACACGTTATATATAAAAAACAAAAACAACAACTAATAAAACAAATCTTATTAATTAACTAATTAAATTAAATTGAATTAATTAGAATCAAATCATTATCAACGTGGAGAAAGGAGATCAATGAACAGTGCAAAAAATCCTGTTCTGCTTTGTCAGGTGTATAGATTTCATTATTCACACTACATGGAATTTAGTGAAGTACGTAGATTCACACTACATGGAGATAAGAATAACCACATTCTTCCTTTTCATGACTAAATTGATTACAAGGATATACACGTGCGCAGTTACTCATATGATAAGCTTAAGCAACAATTTGTGGTGCCTACATGGAACTTAGGTTAGTTAGGTACTCGTTTTAATTTGGACATCTTTAAATATATTACAATTATACTATTTTTAAAAGTTTAAATATTAAACGCGCTCAATGGTCAACAACAACCTAATTTAAAAAAATGATTTGGAACATTTCTTTTAAAACTCAGCTTGGTGACTTATTTACTTATTATTTTTATTACACTATTGTCTCCGTCTTTCTTAATTCATTTTAAAAAACAACATTCCAAGTTCAATGATGGGATCAAATCTTCACAAAAACTCAGCAGTAGACGAAATCAAGTGTACTGACTAAGAAAATTGAAATAAATTTATGAAATTGTTAATATTATTTCATTTAATAACAGTTGTTGCTTAATTTTTAAAATTGTTTTATTACTTTAAAATCATTTAAATTAAGAAAATATAATTCTCGTGAACTTATCTCAGTTAGTAGAGATATCGCATTATTATATGTGCAGAAGTCGGGGTTCAAATCCCGTACACTCCACTTATTTACTTTAAGGTGAATTTTTTTAGCCACTAAACTACTTGACCAATAAAAAATAAAAATAAAAAATAAGGTCACGTCGTATTAGTAAATAAAAATTATTTATTTATAATCATTATAAAAAAACGATATGGAAAAAAACAGCCAGCTAGCTAGTTGCTTTCAACTGCAACTTGATTTTTTTATGACTTGAATAAAAATGGCGCAAGCTGTTCACAACTGTTATAGAGAGTTGTAGTTACCAATGAAGATTAAGATAAGCAAAATGAGTTAATCTCTCAAAATGTGATGAATCAAAATTGGAATAACTATCAAGTGAAATGTCCAGATTTTGTGTTTGACCGTATTTCAAATACAGAAACAATTAATTCGAATTGATGGAACATACAGAAACAATTCCTAATTTCCTATGGTGTGCATTGCATGCCAAAAAAAGAAAATCATAATATTATATAATTATCATTACTATTTTCGGTTTGTAAATAAATACTATTAAATAAAAAATATATCCATTTTTTTCCAGGAAATATACACATATTATATTAATATTGAACTGATCTAATTAATAAATGTAAGATTCCTTAATTAGATGGCTGGTCAAAGGAAAAGAAGAAATCACCTTATATAAGGTGGTGAAAATTGAAAACTATACATGATCATAAAAATAATACAGTACAGTGTATAAATTTATTTATTTCACACAAATTGAAAAAATAGTGCACTAAATTTGTTACTGTAAAAAAGATTGATATTTTCCAAAATTATGTTTATGGTTGAAGCAACGAGGTATATATTTAATTTAATTTAATTGGGCCATGCTAACCGGTGCCCCCGGGGCACTGGTTAAGGAAACCAAAAAAGGAAATTTTAAAATTAAAAATAACACTTTTTAGACTTTCGAGGCGTTGACTGCACAAATTTCAATATGATATTACTATATTTGGTTCCTTAAACAGTGCCCCGGGGGCACTGTTTAGCATTTTCCAATTTAATTTAATTTAGTACTAGTATTGCCGGTCGAGTCACATAGTTTTATGTTGACCAAACCAAACCTTTTCTACATGCCACCTTTATTGACACAATCAAATATTCAAATTCAAATACTACTATATAATATACACGTACTCGTCTATCATCAACCAATGCTACGAATAATTGGTTTCATCTTCAAAGCTTTGTCAACAAATCCAACTATATATATAAATCTTTAATTTGCTTTCTACTTCCACAAAATACAAAATTTCAACCCTTTAATTTGCTTTCTAAGTTCCATCTACTCATTAATCTTTTAGTTCTACACGTGTGATCATGGAGAAAAACATTAAGCTAAGGAACAAGATCTTGAAGATATTACCAAAAACAATGACTTTAACATTTCAAAATCATCCATTCAGTCCAGGTAGGGATCATCACAAATCAAGACAAACTAGGCCTCATGGTGGAAAGGGATTTTCTGGGCCACTTGTATCAAAAAAGCTGAAAGAAATTAATAGAATTGATTTTGAAGAACCTACTTCACCAAAAATATCATGCATGGGACAAATCAAACACAAGAAGAAACAGAACAAAAAAGCAAAAGACATAGAAGTTAAGAAACGTGTAACAACTTTTCAAAAAATGTTGTTTCATGTTGGGAAACCAAAATCTGAAGGGAGAAAAAAATCAGATGTTAGCAGTGAGATTCATGATAAGAAATATGCACTTGAAGAAAGAGCAACACATGTAAATCAAATGAAACGTTTTGCTAGTGGACGTGGCACTTTTGCTAATTTTGATTGGAAGGATCATGTAGAGACTAAGCCAGAGGAAATAGATGATTATTATTCTGATGAAGAAAGAATAATACATAGTGATGATGATGAAGATGAAGATGAGGAAGAATTTATGATTCCTTTTTCTGCACCTATTTTGGTTGGTGGTGGTTATGGTCATGGACTTGATTTGAAACCAAGAAAAGAAATTAATCTATGGAAGAGAAGAACCATGGCTCCACCTAGGCCTCTTCAATTGGATCCAGTCAATTAATTAGACCAAGTTAATTGGTTCTAAATTTGTTCATTAAAATGAAGACTTGTTTTTCTTTTCATTATTATTTTATTTTTTATATTGAGTTGATTTAGTTTTTTAGAACATTTTGTGCATAACTACGGTAGATTTAAATACAAATATAAGTATGTAATTTTGTACATTAATTTTGTCTATAATTTAAATTAATACAAGATACTCCCTCCGGTCCTTTTTATAAGGAATACTTAGGGTAAAAAATTTGGTCCTTTTTATAAGAAACTTTGACCAATTTTCAAATGTTTTAAATGTTCAATTTCACTTATGCCCTTATTTATTATGAGAGAGAATTTAAAAATAAGTAAGTTAGTTGAATAAAGAGTAATTAAATAAGGGTATACATGGAATAAATTAAAATTTATAAGAGTATTAAATGAAAATAACTATGTTAAATGTCCTTCATTGGTCTGTGTGATTTTTTCAAAGTGTTCCTTATAATAAGGACCGGAGGGAGTATTCAAGATTAACGTTGTTGTTTTTTAGTATGTAAAAAAATGTTAAGTAAAAATGTTAGTAAAAAAAAGAGAGGGTATATTGCATTAACTAATATTTGCATCATGCATAGAATCAAAAAAGTAGGGAGGCTATGCATGATTCATTGTCGTTAGTGGTGGCAGGGCCAAGGGGTGTTGTGTTGTTAGAAGAGTGGCAAAAAGCTCGGGACATTGTTAATCAATGTTAGACTTCTTAATACACGTGTTCAAAATTGTTGGGTTTGGAGTACATATATAAATTGTGAATGAACTTATCATAAACTTGATAGCAGGCAGTCCAATTAATCGTGGTCGGAGGCTCTCGTACAATTTTAAAATTAAGAGTTGAGTCTAACCGATCAATTTTACAAAAACTGATTTGTAGGGTGATGATTGTCTCTACTTTATAATAGTAGCAGCTCACTTGTGGCATGGTTGGTATCTGGGTCTTGATGACTAAAACAACATGCATCTTCAAATGAGGGTGTACATTGCACATCTTTGAAAACAATTGTACTATATTATCTTGTGGCTTTATAGTTTTGCACACCTTTTATTTTTTTTCCTCATATAAATCCAAATACATTCATTATAAAAGATGTGTTCAAGAATATAAGTTGTCAACGAGTTGATCTTTCGATGATTTCAATATATGAAATTGCATAGAATTAAAACATATAGTATTTTTTTCAACAAGGAATTAAAACATATATTAAAATTAAATTTTAAATATACCGTTGGTCCAAAAAAAATCAGGAAGTTCAGTCCAACTTTAACGTAAGTCTCCAAATTTGAAAAGTAACTTGTTTTCGTCTTTTAAAATATGTTATTCTTATTTTGTCAAAAAAAAAATGTTATTCTTATCCTAAAATTCAATTTTGTGCATACTTAAAAAAAAAAACAGAATTAAAAAATGACATTTTAAAAAATATGTTATACATTCACATTGTTTCTCAATTTTTATTTTTATTTTACAATAGTTTCTCATTTTTTTTTTGTTTATTGATGTTTTGCTTAGTTTTATATACTAATAGAGATAGAGATACTTACCAATTGACGCACAATTTTAATGTACATTCAAGGCTAAATGCAGTATTATTTCCCCTATTTTGATTGAATCAAAACTTTAACTCCTCTATTTTAAAATGAAATATGATACTTTAATTCAATGTTAAACGTTGTTGTTGGTCAATAACAAAATAAAATAAATTGTAAAATCGTATCTAATGTTTATTGTTGCTACAACTTTTTACTCTTGTGCTTGCATTGCATGAATTCTTCATACTAGTGTTGCATATTGTCTTATTCTATCAATCTACTCCATTGTAATTGCAAACCTCTAAGCTCCATCATTTGCACTCATTGAACATTCCCACAAATCCCACGCACTAATATCTAAGATGTTGATAGTAATGGATGAGTTTTGAAAGTGAAATTCCCTATGTTATTGGGAAATAGATAGGGTACAACAAGTCCAAAGCTAAGCCTATTAAGGAATTTTGGACTTCTGCATCCATAGAAAATTAGCATGATCTATGTAGTAAAGTTGAAAAAATTGAATACACAACTTCTGCATCCATAGAAATTTTTAAATCATTAAAGATTGTGTTTGGCTTAGTGGTATAAGATGGAATACAATAGAGTGAAATTAAATGAAATATAATTATACTTCTTTGAATTGGATTGAATTTCCAATTTTTTTTTATCATACTTCTTAAGTCTTTCATTTGGTATTCTAGTTTTTCACTTTATAAAAATGGAACAGAGTGGGACTATGATCTAGTATCATGTCTCCAATCAAATTATGACAATTATTTTAAAACAGAAGGAGTAATAAATAATATTATTAAAAATTATAAAAACCAATTTATATATTAAAAAATGGAAAACTCTATTGCGAATGCTTTGAGCAGTGATCATATAAGTGAAGGAAAAAAGATAGGGAAGTAAAAGTTAGGGATCCAATTCTAAGAACACCCTTACTACAAATGAGAAGTTCCTCCCTCATAAGTCGTAATCCCATCACAGAACTGTTTCAACAAAATACAAGGCATAGTTGGGTGGGAGTAGAGACCACACTACAAGGGAGATGTATTGAAGTGGATGGCCCCTCATTTGAAAGGAGATATTTTATATTTACAAAAAGAATATTAAATTATCTACAATTTATGTAACTTATTTTTCATATTTTTTTAGTTCCAAGACAAAGTAGCTCATATTAGTATTAAAATTCAGTTTTGGATTCAAATTGAGGTAAAAGCATTCAACCTCATAATGTCAGTAAATTGAGCTAAGACTTATTATCCTTTTGATTACAATTATAAAAAAATTAATTTTAAAATTACTGAATAATTTATATATTTAATCTATTTTAATAGACTAGATAAATTAATTATTCAATAAATTTAAAAAGTAAATTTTTACTTATAATTATAATTGTGGTTGAAAAAAATAAACTATTAAATGCAATTGTGAAAAGATCTTTTACATTATTTTAACATAATTTTTAAACACAAATTTGACACAATTTTTAACATAACATCACATTCTTCATACTTTTTTTCCGATGCTACTATCTCCCTCTTCTCCGACTCAGTCTCTATCCATTGTTCCTGCATCACCAACCACCACCAGTCCACCACCTTCCTCGTATCTCTCTCTCTGTCTCCCTCTATCTCGCTATCTCTACTCACCATCACCGGCCGCCGCCACCACCATTTTGGATTCATTGGCAACAATGCAACCGTGAGAGGCAAAAAACAAAGAGAATGAAGGAGTTGAGAGAGAGAGATGAGCCACTTTATTTTGACAAAAATGTCTCCTCTTTTTAAAATTGAAATGACAACATTACCCTTGCGTCAAACTTGTATATAATAATTGTGTTAAGAAAAATGCTAGCTATAGTGTCTATGAAACACCGTTAAGGAGTTTAATATAGTAAAATAATTTTAAAACTTGTATAATCTAGTATTTTTACAGATATGATTTACTCCCTCCGGTCTCATATATAGGAAAAATTTTATTTTTTAGATTCATCGAATGATTGATATATTTAGTCTAAAAAATAAACTAGATACATCAATCATTCTATGAATCTAAAGGTAAAAGTTTTCTTATAAAATGGACCAGAAGAAATTGAAATTTAGAAGGGTTTGGAGTGTCACGTGGAGAAGGTGAGAGTGAGAGTAGAAATAAGGATTGGCAGATCCAAGGCAAGTGCGGGACAAATGTCGTGGCATGTGTGGCCCATCGGTCTCCTGGAGAGGAAATATCCACGCACAACGTGACAATAGATAAAACCAAAATAAGCTTAAATCTAGATCACATTCTGAAGAAAAGCTAAAGCATAATCACGTTACGGTACCACAAAAGCCAGGCAATAGTGGTCTCCACCTAATTACACGCTAATATAGCCACCCATCTTTACCATAAGTATACTTATGTGTGCTGTTACCACAAACATTCCACCTCACCATATCTCCTCTCCTCAAAGACCCATTCACAAACACCAATTTTTAATGAAACCAATCAAATTCAATTCTTAAATGAGTAAGTATATTATAAAGTAAAAATAAAAATAAAAGTAAATGAAGTAGTGTAACATAGGTGAAAACATTGGACTTAATAATATTAACATTGATCGGTTAAACTATATCTTATTGACTAACTTATTACTATTTTGACAAACTTATAATTTATTATGATCTCCTCTCCAACCCATTCTCTTATCCGGCTTATTCTCTGTTGCTAGTTAACATTGTGGGAAGGGGTTGGGCTCGGAAGGGATCCTCAAGCCAAGCAAAGATTTGATTGTTGATCTTTAATACAATAGGTCTGCAAACAACCAAAGGAAAGATTTGATGGGGGGGCGAAGGGGGGGGGGGGGGGGGGCTCTCAGCACATAGTCAGTCGACATAGTCTTTAATGACCCATGGGCTTTGGGCTTAGCTCCTTGAAAGATGCAGATTTGGAAGTTAGTTATGGTTTGTCGGGTCAGGTAGCTATGCGAGCGCATTCAATTGATTCTAAAGTCCAGCTGCCTACCTAGTTAGTATAGCACAATGCTCTTTTTTAGTTTCTTACCTATATTCGCCGAAGACTTCCAATACCTCATGACTCCGATTTCACAGCTCGATTTTCTTCGCAGCTTTTGAGCCTTATATTGTCTTGCTCTTCTTTAAATAAATTGCTTGAGCGGCTTTTAAAGAAAATCTGACCGCAATGGCCGAGTCTTTCTTAATGCAATAATTCAACAACCCTTGAAGCGTACACGCGGCTCTAGTGTACAAAAAAGAAAGTAGTCCTATTCGAAATCACCCAATTCATATTTTTCTCTTTTTTCAAACTATTTTTTATAATTAATTTATTTTCTATACACTGGTAGTTGTTGGAGTATATTTAAGGTGACTTTCCTCACTATGGAGAAAGCCGAATCTGTATTTATTAACCACTCACTTCCCTGCTTATTTTACTATTTAAGGTGACTTTCCTCCCTATGGAGAAGCCCAATCTGTATTTATTAACCATCCCCACAAAATGGTAGGACAATATTCTTCCAATTAAGATTTGCATATCAATCAATTCCGCCAGCAACAGAATATACAGTAACTAAAATCAACAATAAAAAACAGCATATTCCTACTACAATCACATTAGACATTACCATAGTAACAATTCAAAACCCCAAAATTAAGTTAAATAAATTCCATTAAATGAAAAACACTAGTACTACTAGTACTAAAGACTAAAATAGAATCCATACACTGCAATTGCTGATAAGACATAGCAAAATGTAAATCAAAACTACATTGCAAAAACCAAATTACATCCAGTTCAAACTAAACCAAAGTAAAATAAAAATTATAGAAAAACAAATTGAAAAAAATAAAAAAGAAGGATTAGAGACATAAATTTTTTATTTTAATTAAAGATTAAAGATACCTTCACTTCACTTCACTTTCAATTCACCACCACCTGAATTTCAATTTTGTTGTTCTTTTGGTTTTCTGCAGAGAATCATATGCATAGGTGAGAAAATTCCATTATCACCCCCTCTGGTCAAATAGTCAGCAGTCTTGAAAAGCATCTCATGAACATCAACTGTTCCTTTAGGCGCTATTCCCAAAGCAGACAGAACCGTTACAACAACATGATTACGCCAATAAGCAAGCCGACCCATTTTCAATCGGCTCCACCATGGCTCAGCTGGTGGTAAAGCCAGATCTCGTTCCTTAACAACCTCAAAACCAACTTTCTTAGCCGTTTCAGCTATATCAGCATAGCTTCTTAAGCCAGGTAAAGCATCACCTCTTTCAATTCCTTGAATAATCTCAACATGTTCTGGATTTTCACCTTTGAATTTATCAGTAGTAACCCATTCATATGATACATAAAGTGCACCTGGTTTCAAAACCCTAAAAATTTCAGCGTAAACTTCGTCAAGCTTAGGCGCGTGACACGTTGCTTCAATTGAATACGCGCCGTCGAAAGTGTTATCGGGAAACGGCATCTGAAGAAAGTTACCACAAACAACATCACATAGAGAATCAAGACCAGCTTTTTTGTTATGAAGTTTTGCACGATTCACTTGATACTCGTTGATCGTGATTCCAACAACGTTAGCGCGTGAGTGAGCTGCGATTGCTCTCATAGGTCCACCAACGCCGCATCCAACGTCGAGAATTTTGTCGCCAGATTTAACATTGATTAGATCTACGGCCATTTCTTCGTGGAGGCGCGTAGCCTCACGGTGAGATTTTCCGGGAATGGAGGGTGAAAAATGAAAGGATTGACCCCAACCCCATTCGTAGATATCAGTAACTAAATTGTAGAAAGTGTCAACGAAATCTGGGACTTTGTCGGCAGTTTCGATCTCTTTTGGGCGGCGGAAGAAAGACCAGTATTGTTTGTAGCTGTCTTGGACTTTTTCGGCGGAGATTGAGCCGCCGGATAGATCGGTGGCGCGTTTGCCTTTTCGTTCGGCGGGACCGAGGACACAGACGAACCAGTAGAGGCCGCCGGCGAGAAGAGCTCCGGTGCAAAAGAGAGAAAGGGAATCCATGGGAAAAAAGAAAAAACAGAGTTTAGGGGTTAGCGTTTGTGTTGGGTTTTTTGTTTCACTTAGGTGGTTCTGTTTTTTCTAGTACTACTTAAGTGAAGTAAGAAATCGTTGGTATTTAATTTTTTGTTTTTTTTAATTGTTTTCTGTTTTGATTATTTTAGTGTATACACATACAGTGAACAGCATCTTTCCGTCCACGTGATTCGCGCGTGAATCATGCTTTGTTGTCATCATTTATTTATTTTTAAATTAATTAATTAATTAAAGAGATTGGGACAACAGACAACTCAAACAAACAAACACAGCACATCTCTTGTGTTCTTTTTGTTTTTTTGGTGAAAAAGAAAAATATCACTTGTGTTCTTATCATATCATGAATGGAAATAGAAATGGTAGTAATAATAATTGTAAGCAGTAAAGCTGGAATATAATCAATGCCTTGAGGATGAAGGATAATAAAACCGTTAAATTTAATTGAAGTTAAGGTAGATGCATAAAATGATGGTACTGTATATTTTTTCTTTCCTTTTAAAAAATATATTTACTCCACATGTATGTATATATGTATATGTATTTAGTCTGGATTTGGTGTAAAATACATATACATTTTTGTTTATACTTTATAGTACTGCCACCTCCCCTTCTCTCCTCTGACCGCCCTCTCTTGGTGCTTTGTATCCCAATAAATTTGTTCCAATAACATTTCTCTTTTATTTAAGCAAATTTAGGATATCTTAAAAGATAGTTTACACAACTGTCAATTGTTTCCATTGTGAAGATAATTGATTCACTAAGCAAAATTTCACTTACTCAACTACCGTAAAAGATCATTTGTTGGGGGATAATCTCATATTTTCAGGACTAGAGAGAGGATTCGAGTGAAATAGGGAGAGGAGAGCAATATTGTAGAAGCTTGGAAAATTGACTCCAATACCGGATCTCATCTTCATGGCCGGTCCAACACAGTTATAGGCCTAAAACAGAATTTTTTTTTTCCTACCCCAACATTTAACACTTTACCCCTACAAACAAATCGATATTCCCATTTTACCCCTTTGGAAAATTCAAAAAATGAGTTTTAAACAAGTGTAATCTGGAAGAGTTGGAAAAAGAGTTCAAGAAAGTGTTAGCCACGGTTTAACCGTGGTAAACATTAGAATCTGGAAAAAAAAAACTTCAATCAAATGTAGATGCAAACAATGACCAGGCTGTAGTAGATTTTTTTCCCAAAATATACCCCTCTCCCTCTCTTATTTCCCGTAATACCCCTCTCTCAAATTTTTTTCCCGTAATGCACCTCTGACTGGGTAGCACCATTTGAAATGGCGCCATGGCCATGTGATAGCGCCATTCTGAATGGCAACATTGACTGCTTTTCTGCTTTTTCTGTGCAGTCTGCTTTTCCAGGATCAAGCCATTTGAAATGGCGCTATCTTACAAGGATCAAGCCATTCAGAATGGCGCTATGCAGGTCCATGTTGTTTTTCCAGACGCGCGCGTGGCTTGCTGCATTAGGAGGAGATGTGAAATTTTTTTGAATGCATGGGAGGGAGAGAAAGAAAAGAGTTTTGTTTGAAAATTTTTTAATTTTTTTTTTATTTGATTTTATTTATTTGATGAACAAATATTCGATGAATAAAAAAATTGTTTTTTTTTATTTGATGGAAAAAAATTTATTACAAGACGATTATATAAATAAATAATTAATTACAAACAAAACACTAAAATTCCTAATGTCTACGATGTCTACGATGGCCACCGGTGCCACAAGGTGGAGGACCTGCATTTCTCGGATGTCCTCGTCCATATAATTCCTCTCCCGCATTTGTATCGTCCCTGTTAAGAAAGTTCTCGAGTTGATTAAAACTTTGAGACATCGAGGAACCTTCACCAGCAGCCCACGTTGAGTTTAACATATCGTCCGGTACAGCAGAACCCCAATGTATGGGGATATGTTGGGTTTGTTGGGTTTGTTGGGTTTGTTGGGGTTCACCGGGGTGGTAAGCATTTTCATTGAACCGTTGAGTTCCCGGTGATTGACATGATTGGTCGTCGAAAAAATTTCGGGTGTATGGCAATGGGGTAAAAATATTGGATTGGCTATTTGGATATTGGTCGGTAAATGGTTGTTGGGTAAATGGTTGGGATGTATGTTGTTGTTGAGGGGAAAAAGATGGTGGGTCTGGGATATCGGTATGTTGGGTAAATGTATTCTGCTGCACATCAGGACGTGGGCGTGGATCAAATAAATAATGTTCGGAAGAGAGATATGGCATGTTGAACCTTGTATAATCATTCAAGAACTCCGTTGAGTGCATAGGTACACCATCCACCTGATCTCCAACGAGGACACAATTATGACGATTATTCCAGTGTTGGATTTCAACCATAAATTTGGCTGCCCAATCATGAACCGATGATCGCATTGTTGTATTGTGGTAACTCGTCATGACTTGGGGAACGCCCTGAAATCTCGCATGTTGAAATCCAAATTGAAGACGGACCCTGTCGGTCTGATGAAACTCTACAACCTCAAAGTTTATGAGAAATGTGGTTGCTGACCAACATGCAACGTCCTCTGGATATAAGCACTGGCTGACGTCATAAGGAGTCCAATTAAACTGATATTTTTAAAAACAAATTAGAGATTTGTTAGTGTATGAATTTAATTAGTTTAAAAAAAACAAATAAATATTAAGAGAATATATATTACCTCGTTGTCCGTTAAACGGTCGAGCACGTTTGTTGCGCCTTGTACGTCATGGTCCGGACCGCCAGAGTACCTTGTTCCGGATGCAACGTACCTAATGCAGCAAGCCACGCGCGCGTCTGGAAAAACAACATGGACCTGCATAGCGCCATTCTGAATGGCTTGATCCTTGTAAGATAGCGCCATTTCAAATGGCTTGATCCTGGAAAAGCAGACTGCACAGAAAAAGCAGAAAAGCAGTCAATGTTGCCATTCAGAATGGCGCTATCACATGGCCATGGCGCCATTTCAAATGGTGCTACCCAGTCAGAGGTGCATTACGGGAAAAAAATTTGAGAGAGGGGTATTACGGGAAATAAGAGAGGGAGAGGGGTATATTTTGGGAAAAAAATCGCTGTAGTAAGCGCAGGTCCTCCTAACTCAAATTTTCTGCATAATATGCATAAGACATTTGCCCAAACAGCATATACTCACTTTCACGCCCAAACAGCATATATTCACAACTCAATTAACAGAACAATTTCAATCTTAATAGTTTCAATTGAAAGAATTAGGGAGAAGGATGGTGTCTAAGTCTGCAAAATAACTTAGGTTATGAGTATTCTACTTTACTAACGAGCTTATCTCCTTAAGTTGTCTCAAGTTTCAGAATTTGTAACACAGTTTCATAAATTGGGTATTCATACACCATTGACAACAACTCACTAATTAATCTTTGCCAAACTATCATATCCATTTATCCAAGCTCTAAACTATCCTTCATCCTTACCCTAATAATCAATTCAGCCCCAAAACTAAATAACCTCTGTGATGGTCGATTAAATGAGAAGAAAGGAGAAGGTCGAGATCTCTGTGATGAAGAACCATGATGATTGAAGAAGAGTGTAGATCTGTGAATGAAAGGATTTGATGTAACACAACAAACTAACACACGAATGTAAAAGTGTTGAAGATAATAACTAGAGGTGTTATTTTTCCAACTAAGGTAATCGATTTGTGTATATGTTTGCATCAGTCCACTGGATTGATAAAGATCGTAATGAATCTAACTTTTATCGACTTGAATGATTTTTTCCCCGATTCATATGTTTGCCACGGTTAAACCGTCGCTAACACTTTCATGAACTCTTTTTCCCAACTGACTTGTTACCGGAAACCGTGGCTAATTGTTTGTTTTTTTTTAAACTCATTTTTTAAAATTTCCAAAAGGGGGTAAAATTGGAATATCGATTTGTTTGTAGGGGTAAAGGGATAAATGTTGGGGTAGGAAAATTTTTTTTCCCTAAAACAATTTCTATTGTGATAACTTATAAAACAAAAAAATTACATACGATTTTATGAAAAAAATAAAAAATTTAAATATTACTGGAGTCAATGGTTAAACTTATGTGTAAGAGGTTTCAGGTCTTTAACTTTACCAATTCTACTAAAGAAATACTTGAAGTTTAACTGTCGTATTATATATTTATAACCAAATGAAAGAAAGAGAAAGGCCCTTTTTTATCCCAGAATTTTGGGGCCTAAAGCCCATGCTTGGATCGATTGACCCTTGGTTAGGCTCTGCTCTTACTCGTTATTTATTGTAATGTTACTATAGTAACTAATCATCTTATTTGTTGGGATTAAATGTAAATTAACTAGTACTCTTACATATTATTTTTGATTTAGTTGTTAATGATCACTATTAATGATATCAATGTTTATTTCTTGTTCTCAATATTTTTCGGAACTAGTCACTCATGAAATAATCTTTAGATTTTTTTTATAAAAACAATCTTTCAATTTAACTAGTGCTTGAAAATGACTTTCTAAATACAGGTCTAGAACAATAAATCTGTTCATGTTAATCGCTAGGAATAACGTTAAGTTTACAGTCAAATGTAATACAATGGCCTTGTGGGATCGTTAATGCAATCATATTGGTTAACTGAACGAGGAATCAAAAGTTAAGCAATATGATAGATCTTATGTTGTTTGTTGTGAATGAAAACGTACGAAGAGCGACATGTGAAGATATCAATGTTAACCTTGAATGTATGTAAACAATCACAAGGAAACATTAGAAAGTGGTTAACGAAGTCTAATACCAAAAATCTCATCTCTTTATTGTTTTCTTTTGTATTTATATGTTTTCATGAAGTTTATGCGCACAAAGCAAAACTAATCTTAACCTAAAACAGTAAGCTTTGTTGAAAGACATTGCTATCGTGCGAATGTTTGTGAATATGAGGCAAAAATACATTTTAAAAACCGAACCGGACCGGCCGGTCCGACCGGTTCGACCACGAACCGGTGCCCTCGGCGGTCCGGACGACTAGCAAGAACCGCTAGTCAGTGGAACCGGTCAAAAACATGTGTGAACCGGTGTGAACCGGGAAAACCGGTGAACCGGAAAAACCGGTGAACCGGAAAAACCGGCCGGTTTTTCTCACTTAAAAAAAAAAAACTGATTTTTTAATAAAAAAAAAACGATGGATTGAAAGGTTTTTTATTTTGACAACACGATGGATTGAAATTGAAAGGTTAAAAAATCAAAAATCTTTCCTTTCCAACCATAGACTCAAACACGTGAAAAAAAACCCTAAAGTTGCTCTCTTCCCTGGTAGTGCCGTCGCCTAGCTGCTCCTCCACCGGTAAGATTTCTCTTCTTATTATTCTTCTTCTTCTTTATTACAGAAAAATAGTCTTCTTCTTCATTTGAACCTGTTTTGAAACAGTTTCTATACTTTGTTTTGCAAATAAAAATAGGCTTCTTTTTTTATTAAAAAAAAAAAGCTTCTAATACACAGAAAAATTATCAAAAAAAAAAAAATGGGAAAGAAAGCAAGAAGATGAGGGTGGCGGCTGTGTGTGTAACATGAGAGAGAAACTTTTAATATTAGAGTTATATAACACATAACATTATAAGTGGGCTTGGGCTCAAACCAAATTTAGTAACATAATAATAAAAAACTATCATAAAAATTCTAATTTTATACCTTAAAAAAAATTCTATTATATTTTATTATTATAGAAAAATTATATGAACGGTTCAATATAAACGGTTCAATAACGGTTGAACCGATCCGACCGGTTGACCCTTGAACCAGTTGTCACAACAGTTCGACCTCCGGTCCGGTTCTTAAAACATTGTTTGTAACACTTTGGTCCTTTATGTTTTATTTGTAACATATAGGTCCTTTATCTTGTATACTTGTAACATTTCAGTCCTTTATCTTGTATATTTCTAACACTTCAGTCATTTTTCTCATTTTTGTCTAATGTAATTTTGCCTGAATATGATCAATCACTCAATTCTTACTTTTAATGCGTAAAAACTGCAATATCACACAATGTAAGTATTCTAAAAGCATTTCATCATTCTTTACGTCATGTAACACATTCAAATTAGATGAGTGCAACTACTTATCTCGAATTTGGTTTTAAATAGGAGGTTCACCCCAGACATGACCATCATAAGTATTTCATGAAGAACTTTAAATTTGATTTGATCATAAGAATATTCTTGGCAACAATACTAGTATCAATGGTGAAAACCATTTGTGCTCGGATTTGGATTCCTTAAGGTGTCTTGGATTTTATTCATATCCAATAGTATTATTTCTCTTTTTTTTACTTGATGATAATGATGTTATTATTATTTTATATTAGATGTTATTATTTTTGTGAGGCATAAATTAATTTTAGAAAATGTGTCCCCACTAACTAGAAATTAATGTATCCTTATGCCTTACACATGCATGATGCATATTAATTGGTCGTGAGATGAGTTTGGGCCTTGGCCCACTTAGACATTGTCTTATTGTCGTTTGAAATTGAAACTTTTAGCCGCGCACAAGACTTGCACGCTTCAAGGCGTAACCCTGCCTCTTTCTGATTTTGTGTTATCTTAGCTTAGAAGCTACGCATCTTTTCCATTAATTTTGGATTAACAACAAAAAAAAAAAACTTAAAATAAAAGTAATAGTTAGTTTTAAATTTGAGAAAAAGACAGGTTTCGAATTTGAGAAAGTCTGAAATCGAACTCCATTAATACCTTTAAAGAGAGGTAAATATATTTATCTTTGTAAATGTTCATTGAACTCTTAAGGTCTCTCGTCACCTTAAATTTTTTGCATAAAAAAATAATAACAAAAACCAACATCGATTTAGCTCTATTGAAATAATGCGCATATCAATCATTGTATCAACATTGAAAGTTACACATATTTTAAACAATTTTTTACAAATATCAATCATTGTATCAATAGAGATTACGTCTATCAGAAAGTTTAGTTTTATTTTTTTCTTTTCTTGTAACTTCTACTTATTTTTTAAATATACATCTAACTTTTTAAAAAAAAGTCTAATAGAAAGTTAGAATTTTACAACGTGAAAAATGTATAAGTAGTAATTACAGCAAATCTTAAAGATATAAATTCACACTAGTGAGATAGGTATAGTGAACATTCTTATATTTTAAGTTTACTTGAGTATCGATAGTGTCTTAGGCATGTTTAAGAAAACAAATATAATAATATAACATTGGAGCTTGTACGGTTTGTTAACTTCTCAAAAATCTAAAAAATGTTATTTTTAATTTCCTTAACCAGTATTCGGAAACACTGGTTAGCATGACTTTAATATATATTAAGATAAATTTAAATACATTTTATCTAGTATATGATATAGCTATCCAACTAAACATCATAAATACGAAAAAATTAAAATTACCTGCATAAGCAATCGCAAGAGTACACTACACTAAGCTTCTCGAGGTCCCACAAACACATATATCGTATATTATAATCTACAGCACATATTGGCGCTTCTAATAAGTCTTGCATAGGAGTATTGTACATGGCTTATCATTTTGTTATAAGTTAGCATGGTGGCTTTCCATGCAAGACACACACATCACATTGATTAATTAATAATGAGTGGGAGAATTATGGAGAAATTAAATTTGTATGGTTTGAGCCATCTCTTCATTACGGTTTTTCTTCATAACTTATCGACATTCATGGTGGTGCCGGCCATCACAGATGTCACCATGGCTGCGCTTTGTCCCGGACAAGATGAATGCTCAATTGCCATCTACCTCACTGGTTTTCAACAAGCGGTACGTAATTTGTTCCAACTGCATCAAATACTTCTTCACTCATTTATGCTTTCCGAGTTTCATGTTAGTATTGCATTTCGATTAATTAATTGTGTTGTGTTCTATTTTAAGATACTTAATTAATATTTAAGTATTTGAAATTAAATTCTCACAGCTAGAATTTTTTTTTTTTTAAAAGTACGTCAAAGTTTGTTAAATCAATACTCTCATAGCTAGATTAGATAAATGGCCATGATCCCATGAATCGGTGATGTTTGTTTTTGTTTTAATATATATGCAATGCAATGATATAATTGAGGATAACATTATATGGTGATTTTTTTTTTCAATAAAATAATTGTGAGTAGTTAATAAACTCTCTTTTATGAAGACTCGTGTTAAAGACACGGGTGGAAACAATTCTTACCTTGCGACCGAAATATGAATTTATTTTTTTATAATAAAATAATTGTGTATAAATAAAAATTATGATATATATATTGTTGAATTAGATATCAAATTTTCATTTTTCTTGATCGTAATAAACTTAAGATATAGTCCATTCGAACCTACTTGAGTTGGTCTGGGACATGAGAGTATGTTCATTCTTAAGGTCTCAGGTTCGATTCTCTCTAGTGCCAATTTGGGTGAGTTAATTTAGCTTTTTCAAAAAAAATATTCTCCATTCGTACCATAATATAAATTGTTTTAACCATATTACACAAATTAAAAAATGTTATTAATGTTATACGTAAAAGATAAATTATAAGTTAGTTCATAAAATTGTCCTTCATTAATAAAACTTCTATTCTAACCACTATACAACTTGAAAAAAAAAACAATTTTTATCGTCACAAAATCAAACATAAACTATGTTCATAGTGAATGGACAAAATATTCTTCCTCCAGAAAATTTTGTTTTCCACAAATATTGAGACAAAAGTTTTGATAAGAAAAAAAACAGACAAAAGAGTACAACAAAGAAACTTCCTTAGGAGTTAGGAATATTTTGGGAGAAGAATTTAATTTTTAATGGTTATTGGGCTGATTATTGGATCAAGCTGGAGGTAGTTTCCAACTTATATTTTATTGGGCCCACTGGAAATATCAAAATAAAACAAAAGAAAAATTATACTCCACATACCCCCACATTAAAAAGAAAGAAAGGAATAATGATTATATTTTACACTTTTAGATTTTAACTAATTTATTTTTAAAATTTTATTGAATTCTAAAATAAATTAAGTTGTTATAAATATTTTTATTTTTTTTGGGAAAACTCAAATTTTGAATTTTCCAGAAAATTAAATTGTCTAGAATGCGACATTTTCTAGTTTTTAATACTTAAATTAAATTTTCCGAAATTCTGGATAACTCAAAATTCAAAACCTTTTTTTCTCAAAATTATGGTAAATTTAATATTTTTGGAACATATTTTGTTGGGAATATTAAAATTCGAGCTTGTTCGAAGAGAGAAATTTTCTAATACTTATTATGAAAAATGAAAAAAAATTGTTGCTTATATATAAGACTGAAGAGAGTATACGCTATACTTTATTTCGTCGTGTTCATGCGGATGAATAAGTATGTGACTTGTGCAGATGATAGGATTGGGAACGCTTGTGACGATGCCTCTTTTGGGTAGTCTCTCCGATAAGTATGGGAGGAAAGCTATTCTCACACTTCCTATGACCCTCATGATTATTCCCTTGGGTAATTTTTCATTCACTTTCTTCCACTTGTTTAATTAAATGTGGCTTTTTTTTTATTAAAAAAAATAATAATTACAGTGAGAGGATCGTACCTTAGTCCAAGTCTATCTTTTTACTATTAGATCAAACTTAATAGTTGATGTGACTTATTTTATCAAATGTGCAACACAAATTATAATGACCTTAAATTAATAATCACTATCAAATTATATGATTATGCATTATTGATGGTGATGGTTTCACAGGGATATTAGCTTACAGTAGGACAAAAACATTCTTCTATGTGTATTACGTATTTAGGATCATCATTTTCATGATCTGTGATGGATGCATTCCTTGCCTCGCTCTAGCTTATGTTGTAAGTCTTACAGACATTTTGTATCCAAATTCAAAATTTACAATATATGTACCTGCTAATTAAATCTAAAAAACCAATTAACTTAGTCTTATTTTCTTTAATTATGATATTATGATATATAATACAGGCAGATAATGTTCCAGAAAGTGGGAGAAGCACTGCCTTTGGAATTCTTTCAGGGATTGGATCCTCTGCTTTTGTTTGTGGTACACTAGCAGCTCGTTTTCTATCTACTGCTCAAACTTTTCAGGTGTTTATTTCTTCGATTCAAGATAATTAATTACCAATGAATGGAGAATAATTTATGACTTATCAATTGTATTTTCTCCTTTAATAATAAGGTTTCCACTTTTGCTGCGGTGCTCGGAGCAGTTTACATGCAAATTTTCCTTCGAGATTCTGTCATGGATCAAAACAACGTCCTTTGTACCCCGATCATTTCACAGGGAAAGCCAATAATTTCTTGTAAATCGAAATCTAACATGCCGTTGTTGAAAGCATTACGATCTTTGCAGGATCTAACATCTTTCCTCAATAGTAGGTATGTGAATATTTGATTTTTTGTAGAAAATTAAATACATCTTTATGAATGAGTATTTTGGTTTTGTGTATGTCATAATTAATAGTTATACATGGATTATCCAATTTGCAGCAAGATTATCACTCAAGCAGCAATTGTTGCATTCTTCAGTAACCTTGCAGATGTTGGTTTTCATGGTTCAATGATGGTATTTTCCAATTTTCTCCCTTATTATACATATAATCTTTAATGTTTTGTATAATGTTCAAGTTTTAATATTTGTTTTACATGAATTAGAACTAGTAAGCCTAATTTAAATTTAATTAACACTTTATTCTTCTTGTGCAGTATTACTTAAAGGCTCAGTTTCATTTTGATAAGAATCATTTTGCTGATTTAATGATCATTTCTGGTATTGCGGGGACTGTATCACAGGTAATTTTTGCAATGCCTTATCTTAGTTTTCCTTTTGTCTCGTCGAATCTTTAGTTTCTCTGAGTTTATTGTAAATATTAATATTGAACATCGATTATCACAGCTTTTTCTTATGCCGATTTTTGCTCCTACTGTGGGTGAGGCAAGACTTCTTTCGATCGGATTATTTTTTCACTTTTTACATGTAAGCATTTTTCTTCTTGTGAAGTTATATAAAAAGATACAATTTTATAAAATTCTAAATTGGTGATATTGAATGGAATGCAGATGTTCATTTACAGCATAGCATGGTCCTCCTGGGTATGTCTTTTGCTACTCTATTGTTAATTAGTTATAATTAGTCGAACTTGCACAGTTTATTTGATTACTTTTTTATGTATGCTTCTAGTGTCCCTTCGGGGACATCCGATAAAATTGAAACGACACAGAGAATATTAGCATGACCCCTGCGCAAGGATGACACGCACAAATTGAGCCTCTAGTGTCCCTTTTCACTTCCGCCTTCTGTTTTTATGTTTTATTAACTGCTAATGTGTACATGTTGATAGGTTCCTTATGCTGCTGCAATGTTCTCAATTTTGTTTGTTTTTTCACAACCATGTGTGAGTTTCTTTCCTCATTTTATATATTTTTCATTTAAATATGGATTTTCCCCTTTGATTGTCAATGAGTTGTTTCTTGAAAACATAATTTTGATTAATTTACTCTTTCAATTTTTGTAGATACGAAGTATTGTGTCTAAACAAGTTGATCCACACGAGCAGGTATCATTTTAATTGAACACTTGTAATATTTTTGTTACATTATTGGAATTATGTCATCATTTTTTTTATTAATTCATAAAAATAGGAAAAAGTTGTGAATAAAATATAGTGAATTTTTGTTAAAAGAAAAAATGCATGTAAAATTTTGATGATTATTGATTATGCTCTTTACTAATTACAAACCAAATTTTAATGAATGATCTTTATTTTTTTTTTCCTCCTCGATTATCTTCTCGTAGGGAAGAGCTCAAGGTTGCATCTCAGGCATATGTTCAATTGCTCATATTGTATCTCCCTTGGTTTTCTCTCCATTAACGGGTGAGTGAATGTGAAGGTCATTTTTTTCTCATTAGGTTTATATCACCATTACCATAGAAAATTATTAACAACAAGTTATTTCAATTTTCAGCTCTATTTTTATCTGAAAAGGCACCTTTTAGTTTTCCTGGCTTCAGTATATTGTGTATTGGAATTGCTTCGGTAAGAACTTCTAGTTTTATTTATGATATTGTTGAATTTGTTGTGAATATTTTTACAGTTCTTTGTAGTCAAAATGAATGTCCACATAGTTTTTATTAACTTTCTCTAATTTCTTGGTAATTGTAGAACTCTTCTATCAATTTTCCTATGGCAATTTATATGATCAAATTTTGTTTGCAGATGATATCTTTTTTTCAGAGCATGATGCTCAGAGTGGTTCCTCCCATTTTGAGTTAGATGGACATAGTTGACTTCAACCCTAATTATTTAAAAAGATGGTGAATACTCGCATAAAGTGGAATTCTTCTTTATTTGTAGGAGTTTTGTGTCTTCAATTGTATTTAGATGATGAAGCAATGTGTTGAATTGAATAAGCATATTCGTATACGGAAATGTTTCATGAACACATATTTAAAACACATACCCAACAAATATACGGTTGGTATACCATTTTCATCTTTGAAATAATACAGTAATATATTTTCTTTCTCGGTTTGCATACACACTCTTTTTCTCTCTTATATTTGATACTGTGTCAAATACTTGTCGAACAGAATTGTGTTCAAATAGCATGCCTCGTTTGCGGTATAACTATAAGTATATACTTGTTAAGCTTTTCTATGTCCTTACTAGTAAACATCATGTGGCACCAAAGAAGGACACAAATAAATTTTGAATTAGTAAATAAAAATAATAAACATGTATTGGTATATATTAAGCATCTATTGCATATTTCATTTTTGGGTTAGAATCTCTCCATTTTCCATTATTTTCATTTTTTTTATTATTATATAGTTTTGGAAATATTAGCTCAAATCACTTTTATACATCTCCAAAATATTTAAAAACTTTAGTAATGGAAAAAATGAAAATAATTTAAAATTTAGAGGATCTCAACTCTTTATTTTTAGTAAGAAAATTTTGTAGCATAATTATATACAGTGACGGAGCCTGGGCAAAATTGAGAGCTTGAAAGAAGAGAGACAGAACATACCAAATAATGGACATTATGCTGGAATTGTTAGCCTTTTAGGGTTTCAATTTCAAAGAATTTTCGATCGAAAATAAGAAAAAAAGCTATAGACAAATTGCCAAAGTTTTTGATCTTATAAACATAATTTTAATAAAAAAAACAACACATTTGGTTACTGAAAAACTACATTTTCACATTGTTTTAAGAAATACTTTTTATCTTTATTTTACATCCGGTCCAAATATAAATAAAAGGTAGCTTCTTTTACTTTAGGTTGAAGAATTTGATATCAATTTTACACTAAAATAACAGTAAATTTTATACCAAATTACACTAAACTTATATCAACTTTGGTTTCAATGGAAAAATATTTCAAACATGAATGAATTCGCAATAAAATCCATTTTAACCAAATCAATTTCATAATACTTCATTTAAAATCACACATTAATCAAAGGTTAACCAAAATGTAGTTGTTTCCCAGTGATCTCCTTTTGTTTGTACTTGTTTCACCCTCACTTGGCATGTCTTATGCCTTGTTTTGAGGCTTATTAATAAATTTTGCAGTTAAAAAAAAAAAGGTTAACCAAAACTCAGTGCAACATTTCAAAATGTAGATCAAGTAAGGGGCAAAAACACAAATTGAATAAATTACCAATCAAAAAGAAAAATTGTAGAAATAAATACCTTGTTAACATTGAGATTTTGAGGCCAAGCACGAAGAAATTTGTGGAAATGATAAAACATTTCCAATGAAGAATCAAAACTTTTTGGTCCCAAATTCACAACACCAGAGTCTCATCAATTTATATCAAAATTTCATCATCTAAAATTAAAAACAAGGGGTCAAACAGAGTTTCATCAAATTGAACACAAGTGCCTGAAATTGAAAACAAGGGGAACAAACAAACAAACAACCCTTTAATTTCAAGTCTCAACCAACACAATCAATTGCTACAAAACCCCCCTTCATAAGAATTCTATTTTGATCTATATGCCACACAAAAGCAATTTAATCAAAGGCATCCAAAAGCAATTACCTCCTTTGAAGCCTACGGCGACGACGGTGTGGCGGCTGAGAAGGAGATTCTCGATCTATGGCGTCAAAGACGAAGCAAGGCAACGGGATGAGAGATTGAGAGGACAGTGATGACGAGGAGAGGACGCACGCGGGAAGAGAAAGTGAAAACCGTCGCTTATTTTTGCCCTTTTCTATTTTCTTTTTTCTCTTTTTTATTATTCGTTTTTCTCAACAAAAAAAATATGTATTGGGCCGATCCGGAGCAAGTGTCCAGGTTGGCCGGGCCATAAATCCGCTCCTGATTATATAAACAGAGTTGGGATCCTCTCCATTTTTTTCTTTATTTTTTCTCTCAACTACTATAGTTAGTTTTATAATATACTAGACCCTTACCCGTGCGATGCACGGGTGTGATGCGCTGTTTTATATTATAACATAGAAAAATTGAAACTATAAGTATGATCAAAATAAATAATAATAATAATAATAAAAAAGAAAAAGAGTCAATAATAAAAAAAGCAAAGGGAGGAAACAAAATTGGTTAAGCATTGGAACATTATTATAATAATGGAAAAAGAGTCAATAATAAAAAAAACTAAAAATGTTTACTATAATAATAGAAAAAGTAAGGTAAATATTTCTAAATTGATATAGTATATATACAGTTGCCTCTAAATGTGTCTTGAGGAATGAATTTATGGAGATAAAAACCATCACAATATTTCACCGAAAAAAATGATGAATATCTATGCACCGTATATATAGCCATATAGGTATTGAGTGCACATGAATAATTTAAAAATGAAATTGATAAATTTAATAAAATATAAAGGATTTTTAATACATTAACTATGGAACATGCATGATGTAAATGGATGAATTGTGTTTTGCAACCGATGGAATATATGGTGAGTAAGTAGTAAATTGTGGCTCTTTAGTATAAGTTTCTCATGGTTTAATGTGGACAATATGAAAAGTCATTTATATAAATGTAGGTATATGAAAAGTGGATAGAGTCTAGAGATGATAATGATGTAAAGAGAAGTGATGTGGCATTGTAAGTGGTTGACGTGGCTAAATGAAAAAAATTCATTGGTTTAAGTGAATTAGGGTTTCCATAGATAGTAGGAGAACTATCTAGGAATTATATATATAGATATTAAATTATTGAACCACTAAATATCACAACATTGCGTTTTTTATATTTCATAATCTTTAATAATAACAAAAATTGAGAAAGCAAAAAACGAAGAGGATTTTGAATCATAGCATAGTTAATGTGTGAAAGAATGCTTAGAATAAATTAGAATAATTAGATTAAAAGGAAAAATTGAGATTTAAACACAACTTTAAGTGAATTATGCGTAAAAAAATAAATCAAAGTAGACATGTTACTACTTTTCTCTCGTTCTCTTTGCACGTTGTTTCTCACATTCTTCATTTCTTCTAGCCACATGTGTTGTGGCAGTCGACCACCTAAAAATGAATGCCTAAAAAAATCACAAGTAATAATATTAATAAATTAAGCTAAACAAAACTTAATACAAGTATATTACAACTTTAATTGTCATGCCCATAATATTTTTTAAATAGTAGTAATATTAATCAATTAGAGGGTACAAAATTGAATACATTACTTGATTGACGATTTTGCTTCAAAAATGTTCGAAGAATGACTCATTTTAAGTAGCTAGAAAAGAAAATATTTTATTATTATTGATTATAATGTAATTTTTCTGTTTACATTAACTACAAGGATGATTATTTTGTTTGTGCTATTTACAATTTAAATCGAGAATAATTTTTTAAATTTTTTTTGCATTTTTTATTATTAAAGAGTCACTTTTAACATTTGGATATGACCTCCAAAAACTCCGAATCCACAATGTCTTTGCCTTCTACTCCCATTGAAGCTCCGATCAAAACTCACTTCACATTACATATATCTCTCTCATCTCACCTAACCAGCTTTAACAGCGAACAATTTCGACAACAAGTCTACGATACAAGAACTTCGACGACGAAAGTCTCCTACATTCCTTTGTACCCTGTGTTCCCTACATTAACAATCTTATAATAATACATAAAAACTTAGTTATTTATATAAACTATTTCGCATAAACTCAAAAAAAAAAAATTATTCTAAACGGATCAAACTTTTATGTTTTTTCTTTTATTTAATCTACTTAAAGAATTTTGTAAAAATAAAAATGAGAATGTTAACATGTGCCTTAAGGGGACATGTTAAGGAAGCAAAAATAGAAATTATTAAATTTTAATATGTGCATTTTAATTTTTAAAGCATTAAATTTTTTGTATCATTAAATATTGAGTTTCTATATCGGGATATCTTAACTTATGGACTAGGGGTGAACATGAACCCGAGACCCGACTCGAAACCGATATAACCGACAATATATTGAAGCATTCGGTCGGGTGCGGGTCGGGTCTCGGGTCAACAAATTGCGAAAAAACGGGCATGCACGGTTGCATACGGGCGGGTGTGGGTCTCTAAAATTCTATCTCTGCATAACCGAAACCGACCGAACAACCATTAGATGCAAATTAATTTTTTTCATTCTCTCCCTCCCAATCTCATATACTATTCTCTTTGTTATTTTTATCCATTTTTGATATAAGATAAAAATGTTATATTTTACAAAGCTTATAATTAATAATATGGTCATGAAGAAGGTGAGAAAAAATATATATATATATATATTCTAGATCTATTTTAATTTCTACGTCTCTTCTACTTGATATTTTATTGTCTTTAGATCTACATATTGAAATAAAGTAACTGCATCTAACCCTCTTTGTTTTTTTAATTTATTTCGTCTATCATTTGTTGCATTGTGTACGAGGTATTAAACTATTCGAAAATTAGGAATTTTTGGAGAATGGATGAGTTTTAGATATAAACAAAGTTTCGATATAACCCGTAATAACCGACCCGTTCAACCCGCCACCCGTATGACCCGAACCCGAACAAACCGAAGATATATACGGTCGGAATTGAGTCCAAATTAAATGGTTGCGGTTTTTATCGATTTAATGATTTTCGGCCCGAACCCGACCGATGCTCAGGCCTATTATGGACATGTTAACCCAAATAAAAAAAAATCTACTTAAAAGTCTCCTCTTTTGAACTACAGTAGACATCATCCAAGTCCAACGCAGTCATCATGTTCGCTCTCTTATAATAATTTAAGTTCAAAATTAGAAGCAAGTCCAAACAAGAAACAAAACTGGTGGTGGCTAATCTTTGCTTTTTCTCTCTCGCTCAACCAACCTCATTTTCCAAATTCATATTCATCACATTATTATTAATTAATTATTTCTATATATATTTGATTTCATTTCATTTTTCTCCCATCCCAGTTTACACCAAAAACAAAATTCTGTTCGTAACGGCAATGCTGTAGGCTGTCGCCGTTCCGTAACGGCGATTGGTGATAGTGAGCGTTTCATCTTCCTTCTCAACGCTCCCTATCACACCCTCACATTTCTTTCTTTTCTATCTCCGTTGACGGTTCCGTCACCGGCAACAACAATGACTCCTCAGAAATCAGACTCCGTCGTTTACCTTCACGGTAACCTCGATTTGAAGATCGTTGAGGCTCGTTATTTACCAAACATGGACATGTTTTCAGAGCGTTTTCGAAGATTCTTCTCCGCTATTAACAAATGCAGCAATTCAATCAGTGGTAAAAACCATCCACCACGTCATCATCATCATAAGATAATCACCAGTGATCCATACGTAACCGTTTGTCTCGCCGGTGCTACGGTGGCGCGTACGCGTGTTATTTCAAACTCGCAATCACCGAAATGGGAAGAGCATTTTAAAATTCCTTTGGCTCATCCTGTTTCTCAGGTTGAATTATACGTGAAAGATAATGACATGTTTGGCGCTGAATTGATCGGAATCGCAACCGTTTCTGCTAAGAGGATCTTATCAGGTGAATATATCAGTGATTGGTTTCCGATTATAGGTTCTGGCGGTAAACCTCCAAAACCTGATTGCGCGGTTTTTATTGAGATGAAATTCACCAGGTGTGATGATAATCCTCTTTACCGTTCCGGCATTGTGCCTGATCTGGAGAGGTTTTCGGTTCGGGATTCGTATTTTCCTGTTCGGAAAGGAGGATCGGTGACGCTGTATCAAGATGCACACGTTCCGGATTCGATGTTGCCGGGGATTGAATTGGATGATGGTGTTGAATTTCAGCAGGGGAAATGTTGGGAAGATATTTGTCACGCAATATTGGAAGCACATCATATGGTGTATATTGTTGGTTGGTCAATTTACCATAAGGTGAAGCTTGTTAGAGAACCAACAAAACCATTACCAAGTGGTGGAAATTTGAATTTGGGGGAATTACTCAAGTATAAATCACAAGAAGGTTTGCGAGTTTTACTGTTGGTTTGGGATGATAAAACTTCACACAGCAAATTTTTCATCAATACGGTACTTTTTTGTTTTTGTATTCCTATTAATCATTTTAATTCAGGTGAAAGTTATAGATTCATTAGGTTTTTTCAATATATTTTTGTTGATTTTCATGTATTCCTCATGTTTCTAGGCTTGAAGAGAAGATAGTGTTAATTAGTAATATAATTTAAGAAAAAGTAGAAAGTCGTTGTCCCATATTCCCCACTTCTTCCTTTTTCCAAAAATGGAAGAAAAAGTGTTTGATTAAGTAAATCCTTACTTTACCTTACTCTATATAGGAACAGTTTGATGATGTCCCTACTTCTTTAAAAGTGAATTTCCGTATTCAATTTGGATTGTACATGTTGAGTGAAATGTATACCTGGTGACAGATACTTTCATACATGTTGGTCAATGATTTATGATATAGGCTAGCATCTCCAATGCAATGCTGTTAAATTTTAAGAACTAAAAACAGTTTCTAGCTAATTTTTTCTAGCATTGATGTTGAGTGAAATGTCAATAATATGCAAGTAGAGATACTATACAAGGACATGCCCTAGTGGTGAATTGTGGGACGCTTTAAGGTAAATTGAGAACACAACTAGGGGATTGTTCTTAAATCACATGTGAAAATTTGGGGACCACTAAAAGTAACTTCAGAACATCTAACATCGTTCTTAAGAATATCACACTCAACTGTTGTCACCTTCGTTTTACATTAATTTGACTGTTAATGAATTGAGTTACTGGTTTCGCTGTTTGGGCATATTTACTTTCTTTGGCATGCTGCCAAGTTTCATTTGGTGTTTGTTGAGCCTTTTCCGAACCTTACGAGTTAATAATTTGGTTGCAGAATGGAATAATGCAGACTCATGATGAAGAAACTCGAAAGTTTTTCAAGCATTCTTCAGTTACATGTGTGTTATCACCACGATATGCCAGCAGTAAGCTTAGCATTTTCAAGCAGCAGGCATGCTTTATGCTATGGTTTAGTAGCTTTCCTAGACTATTTTATGTTTCTGTTTTTAAGTTCTGCATACTTGATCATTCTTTCCATCCTTTTATAGTATCATTCTAAGTTTTAATATATTATTATTATTGGCCATACAGGATGGATTGTATACACTCATCTAAGATGCTCACATGCATAACAAATTTTTCATGTGAAAATCTAACTCCAAATTACACAAGAATATTATGGTCTCTTTTATCCATTTTCTTTCTTTTCCTCAATCCTTATAATGTCAACTAGCATGCTACTGGATTGGTGGCCATCCTTTCCTTTGTATGGCCTATTAGTTGTAATTTGAAAGCAAACAAAAAAAAACTGTTTTCTTTCACAATCAATAATTGTCTTTTTATGAATCCCAACAGAAATTTTCGAAAGAAAAAAATATTGCTTGGAAGACTTGTTTGACTATATTCATTGCACTACATTTCAGGTTGTCGGAACACTTTTTACGCACCATCAGAAATGTGTGATCGTTGATACCCAAGCACATGGCAATAATCGGAAGATAACCGCATTTATAGGTGGTCTAGATCTTTGTGATGGCCGTTATGATACACCTGAGCATAGAATTTTCCGTGATTTGGACACTGTTTATAAGGATGATTTTCATAATCCCACATTTGTGGTAAGTTAAAAATCTATGTCAATTCTTCTTCATATTAACATTCCAAATGACAGCATTATGAACTTTTCGTTTTTAACCTGACATGTCCGGTTTCTGTTTCCTTCTCTAATAAGTGGGAACATTCCTCTTTGTTTAAAACCTGGTAGTATTTCTTGGCCTGAAGTCTTAATATTCATATACGACATTGTTTTAGCATGTACTATGATTAATATGTTAAAGTAGAGGCAGAAAACTTTGAGCAAGTTCGACATGTTAGAATTCTATCAGTGTTATTGGCACTTCAAATCCAGTAGTAAATGAAAGGACTCAAGAAACATGGAATTTCAAAGAGAATGAATATGACTGCATAATACAGTCATTGAATCTTTAGGAAGTGATTACAATACACAAATGAAAACCTGAGTTAGATATTTATACAGTTGTTAAGGAGGGATCAGTGAGTGTCTAACTAACTCAACTAATCCCAAACAAACGTAACAGTTATAACCGATATGTATACTCTAATACTTCATAAACATAAATTGTCTTGAGGTTTTATTTAATATTGAGATTGCCAGGACACTCTTACCAAGTGAAATTTCTTTTTATCCTCCATTTTAATAATAGGAAGGAACCAAGTGTCCAAGGCAACCATGGCATGATCTGCATTGCAAAATTGAAGGGCCCGCTGCATATGATATACTCACTAATTTTGAGCAGCGATGGAAGAAAGCCACCAAATGGTCTGAGTTGGGTCAAAAATTCAAAAGAGTATCTCACTGGCATGATGATTCTTTGATTAAGTTAGAACGCATCTCTTGGATTCTTAGTCCTTCTGAATCAATGCCAAATGATGATCCTGAATTATGGGTTTCAAAGGAAGATGACCCTGAAAATTGGCATGTTCAGGTTACTAGTTCAATGTCTTTAAAGTATAGTTTCTATTTGCATTTTGTTTTGTTCTTTACAGATGATTTGATTCCTTTTTTTTTTCACAGGTTTTTCGATCCATAGATTCAGGCTCTTTGAAAGGATTTCCTAAGAATACATATGAAGCCGGGGCTCAGGTGACTTAATCTTTTATAAGATGAACTTAACAAGCATAAAGCTGATCTATGGCTATATGTTATAGAGCCTTTGGTTTTCCCATCTCACTAATGAAAATCACCCATTGCAGAATCTTGTTTGTGCTAAAAATTTGGTCATAGATAAGAGTATTCAAACAGCTTACATACATGCCATCAGATCCGCTCAGCATTTTATCTATATTGAGAATCAATACTTCATTGGATCATCCTTTGCTTGGCCATCTTACAAAGAAGCAGGTTTTGGCAGAATATTAATGTTTATTCATGTAACTTGTTGCATCTGCTTACAGCTTTGATTGCTCATAATTAGAGTGTGATTGAATTTTTGTTACTTAACTTAAGAATGTTTCTCAATATTGTAGTGTTTGCAAAACCATGCTCATGCTCACATAGTGTAATTGTGCAACTTCATATTACCATGAGGAATTATAAGCTACGTTCTGTTATTGTGTGGCTAAACTATCTTTATCACTTGAAAATTGAAATGTCAATATTTTTATCATTGTTTTGCTTCAAAACCTGAAACTTGCCCAAACCATGCTCTCTTGATCACTTTGCATTCTGAGCAACTGTATAGCCAAAACATCTATATGGCATGAATTATCCTTTTTTTATCATTGTTTTACCTTCAAATCTGTCCAGTGGGACAAGGTTTGTTTTTTATCGTTGATCTTTTTTTATTAGTATTTTATTTTAACATTTTTTACTAATACTAATAATCCATTCTATGATCAGGTGCTGATAACTTAATTCCAATGGAGTTGGCACTAAAGATTGTCAGTAAGATCAGATCCCGGGAGAGATTTACTGTTTATATTGTCATTCCAATGTGGCCCGAAGGCGTCCCTTCTTCTGCCGCCGTGCAAGAAATGCTCTATTTTCAGGTAATATAGTGTAAAAAGCGTGGCTAGCATAGTATGTAAAATTCTAAAATAGTAGGTAAATTTCCAATCAATCAAATGTTATTGTTATGCTTATTAAGGAGGAATTCACATTTTCAGGGACAAACTATGCAAATGATGTATGAAATCATAGCTCGGGAATTGAAATATATGAAACTTGACAATAGCCATCCACAAGATTACCTCAATTTTTACTGTCTTGGTAACCGAGAGAAGTTTGCAGCTGAAGTTTCAAGTCCAAATAATGCACATTGTGATCATGGCGACACGGTAATTGTTCAAAATGATTTTAGATTTTTAGCACATGCTTAATTGGAGGAGTGCTTTATATATTGAACTTTAGGGGTTGGTCTAAATTTTGTGAACTTTCACCTCACATTACTTATAAACCCTTTTAGTCTCACTATTTTATCTGATATGGGACTTCTATCTATTTTTTGTTCTCCCTAAAGCTAAAATGGTTAATTTATTGAAATAAGACTCATCTAATAGGTTTCCTTGTTCTAGTTATATTTAGGCAAATGCATCCAAAAGTCCTTTAAATTTTACGTTTGTAACAGTTAGGAAAAAATGAGTTTAGGACGTAATTAAATACTGCAGGTCGTATGTTTTAAGGAGTTCAAACTTCAAATAGTTAATCCATTATTTATTGCAGTTCTTGCTTGCTGCATTTCTGTAGAGTACTACTGGATTGTGAATGTGAAGTATATGACCAATCTAGTTGGTCGAAATGTAGTTCAGGGTTGGTATTCTTATTTTGATATCATTAGGTTAATATTTTCCTGCAATAATCATTAGGTTTCAGCTTCACAAAAGTTCCAACGATTTATGATTTATGTACATGCCAAAGGAATGGTTGTGGATGATGAATATGTGATAGTTGGGTCTGCCAATATCAATCAACGATCTTTGGCTGGATCAAGAGATACCGAGATAGCAATGGGCGCATATCAACCCCGTCATACATGGAACAAGAAAATGGGACATCCTCGTGGTCAGGTTTGTACAATGAATTTACTATATATATATATATATATATAGTAAATTTATCTTAAGAACTTCTTTTTCCACCATGTTTTAAAAAAATCGCACATGTCCGGAAGCATACTTTCGGTTGAAAAGAAAATGTTTGTCCGGAATTATAATTCCAAACAGCATAAAACTGTGTTTTCTCTGGAAGTATAATTTTGGACGGCATAAAAACTGTTTTACCAGAAAGTATACTTTTCAATATCAAAAAAAGAAAAAAAGAAAGTATACTTTCAAAGTGACTTTAGGTGAGAAATGAAACTCTCCATCTTTCTAATTCTAGGCCTCTACCCTTAAGAGATCTAAGAAATACACCCCAAGATATCAGTTTACAAAGACTTAATTAATTGAGATATTTGCAGGTATATGGGTATAGAATGTCCTTGTGGGCAGAGCACTTAGGGACCATACATGACTGCTTCAACGAGCCTGAAAGTTTGGAATGTGTGGAGAATGTGAACACGATTGCTAAAGAAAACTGGAAAAAGTATACAGCTGATGATTTTAAGCCATTGCAAGGGCACATTATGCAATATCCCATCAAAGTGAATGCAGATGGGAAAGTATGTTCTTTACCTGGATTTGAGTATTTCCCAGATGTCGGTGGCAAGGTGCTAGGTTGCCGTTCTACCTTTCCCGATGCTCTAACTACATAGATGTAGCATGTTTGGTATCATGTCAAGTTTTCGTTAGAATCATGGTGAACTATGAAGTGAAGGAAGTGTAGCTACAAAATCACAATGCATGTGATTCTGGAAAACCCAATGTGATGCCTAATAACCTTCCATTCTCAAATAAGGGAGAGAATTGGATTGCAGGACATTCCGGGCAAAAATTTAGCGGCTCCTTGCCCCTGATTTTTTATAACTATCCACTGTATAGTATGCAATGGGCTGTGTATGCCACAACCACACTATATATATGTTGTAATGATTGCTTGCTACATAGAGTTTGGGGCTTCAAGTAACTTAATAATAAACCATCATTTCTTAGCCCCACGCCAGTCCCAACGCTTCTTGATTTCTAGGATGGTGTTGCAATTGTTCCAACGGGGACTTCACACCTACCGGTAAAAACAGAGTTTAAAATTTTAGACTTTAGTGTTTTATTTTTATATTTAAAAGTCGTGTTGAGACTTAAGATCAATATGAAATGGATGTCCATCCTCTCTTCTTTTTTTTTTTTCCTTTTTTTTGGATTAAAAAATGGATGTACATCCTCTGATATTGTATTAGTGTTACCCTATTATTCCTTCCTAATTGGTGTACTAGTAGTATCATTTATCAAAGGGGATGATTAAGGTACATGTATTTGAAGTTTGAACACCTAAAAATTAGTAGTTAACTACGTCTAAATTCCTTATGCTGATTGATAGTTACTGAATTTCAATACATGATATATCTAGTAAGTGTAATCAACCACATATTTAAATTTAAACCATATTAATCACTTATAAAGTTGACTCCACTGAAGTAAATGAATTACATCACACCAGTTCATTTCATACAATAGTATTCCATTACAACAACGATTAATTAAGCTCTTCTACAAGAACAAAATCAACAGAAACGAACCATATTATAAAAAGATGTGACAAGACATTTTAATTTAATTAACAGTGACTTGTCCAACCATACCAGCTCCTGCATGAGGTGAACAGTAGAATTTGTATGTTCCCTTAGCATCCAAAGTAACACTGTAAGTCTCACCAGGAGCATTGAGAAGATCTTCTTCAGGCATGGAAATCTTGGCTGCATCAACCCCACTTGGAATCTCGTCTTCATCGAAGATAACGTTGTGAGGAAAACCAGCATTGTTCTTGAATACAATAGTGTCACCAGCACTTACTGTGAAATTGTTTGGAACAAAAGCCAAACCCCCGTCACTAGCACCAAGCAACACTTCAACAGCCATAGCATTGCTAGCTAGCATTGCACTTGCAGCAGTAGCAACAACAGCAACTCCAATATCTTTGAGTGAAGCTCTCACACAAAGCCTTGGTAATTGAGAAGTTGAAGTTGGAATCTTAGCTATGGAATTAACTTTGATTGCGTTAACCTTAAGGCCTGAGAATGATGGAATAGCAACGGTGGTGGAAGTGACTGTGGCCATTTTATCTCAAAGATTAGTTAGTTTCTTCTCTACTGAATTTTGTATGTGTTTGAAGGGAATCAAAGGGGAGACACACAAAGAGTGATTTTTTATAGAATGGATGATAAAGGAGTGGATTGGTTTTTTGTGTGGCTGAGATGTTTGGAGGAATGTGTGATTTAGATAATGAAGATGTGCCACAGAGTGCATGGGCTTAAAGTACGTTATCTAATGAAGATTGTTGTGATTGGTTGGGTTGGATGTTATCCTCCTACGTGGCTTAGATTTTTTTCCCTGGTTTTTGAGGTAGATAAAGCTCATAGTATGCCAAATGAGCCGGTTTTAAAATTTGTCCGGCGCACTATTTAACATTTTCCAAAACAAAAATACAAGATGAAATGATGGTAAAAATACATGTTAGGGTGAGAATTGACTAAGCTTTACAAAGCTTGACTTTGATCTACTAGTACATTAAAAACGTTAGGTTTCTATAATTCGAACCGGCGTTTTGAATCTATAAATCGATAAAAACGCATTCAAATTGTAGAATTTGAAAGGATAATTTTGAAAAAAAAAATGGGAGGGGCGTGAGAAGAGCCCACTTGGATTAACCCATACGTCACTGCACTATTAGAAGATTTAACTTCAGATACTCCCCATTTATACTCCTACCCCCCCTCCCAAAAGAAACACAAGAACTTCACAAAAACACCTTTCATTATAACATTAAAAAAAATGTTTCAAAAATCACATACCCACCAACATACCAATTTTTTTACACTGGAAGTCAATTTTCTTTTTAAAATTGTAAAGTTAAATACCAAAACTATTGTGAAAAAAAACTTGATTGGTTGGGAGACTGTTTAGAGAATTCACCATGAATTCTGATTGGTTGAACCCATGTCATAGTCTAACACGTGGTCAATCATATTTGACAACATGTCGACACAATTTGACTGCTTAGGAGTTTTTTTTTTATTGTCGACGGGTTCGCTAGCTAGAATGTGAACACCCTTCGCAGTGTAGCCAGCGAACAATTTTTCCCCAATTTTTGTATTTTTACACACGTTGTCTAAATTACAAGGGGGTAGAATTGGAAAGCCAGGGGGCGCGTGACGTGAGAGGCTCAGGGGTGTAAAAAGAAGCTAATCATTAAAAGTAAGATCCAATATTTTAAAAAAATGACAAAGGCCCATTTTTTTTGGGTAGATAGCCCATTTATTTTACACACATGGATTTTAATATTAAAGTATTATTATTATTTTTTTATATAATTTTTTAAAAAATTATTATTAATTTATGGGCAGCGCATCATAAGGTACGGTGTGCCTCTAGTTGAATATGAGTGACTTGTATTGAACCTTATAATATATTGGGCGTCCAAATATTATGGGTTTTAGTCCAGTTCGAAACAAAACACGAACTAGCTCTTTTTTTTTTGGCTTTAGACAACACCAATTATTGATATAAAATGTATTATGGTTCATAGCAAGAATATGGAATAACAATAATAGTTTTTTTCTGTTGAATAGTCTAATAATCTGATAATCACAAAATAATTTGATAATGTTGTTTGGGAGTTTTGAAAAATAACAGGCATAGAGAAAATAAAAGAACACAATCACAGCACAAGAATATCACGTGAAAACTTCAAAATCGAAGAAAAAACAATGGTCATTGTCAAAATCAACAACCAAAGAATAAACACTATGTAAAAATTGTTACTTCATTTGTCCCTTATTATAAGTCTCTATTGATATTTTTTACGTATATTAAGAAAAAATGATAGTGTAAATAATGTTAACTTTTTGGGCATTATAATTACTAAATTGTTCTTGGTAAAAATGTGTATTTGTAGTTGACTTTTCATATTTCAATACAAATTAAGATTATGTTTAAAAAAATAATAATAAATATACTAAAAATTTAGAAAAAAACTTATATTTATGAACAAATTTTATCTTTAAAATGATGTTTATAATTAACAACGCATCAAGTACAACAAATAGACTTACTCTTGAGAAACTTTGTTTATAATTTTTTTATGTAGTGGACCAATCCTTTGAAAAGTCTTGAGAGAGTTAATTGTTGGGTACAGGTTTTTGTTTTTTGGTTGTTGTGGTTGAGTGAACTTCACTTTCAATCTCATTTTCACGTCTTTTGGCTGAATTATTGTTATATTTATTTTACTAAAATACAGAGTTTTTGTTTTTTGTTTTTTTCTAACTTGGAGTTATTGTATTGACAAAATTATACACCATTTATCTTATTTATTTGTAATAGACCCTTCTTTTATTTTTTCTCTCTAATAAACTGGTCATTTATTTTTATAAATGTATATCATTTATCTTATTTATTTTTAACATATTCGTCCTTTATCTTTATTTTTTTTTACAAAGATTATTTATCTTTATAAAGTTACACAAGTTAATACTTTATGTTATTCATTTGTAACATGAAGAAGTGGCTGAAATATGAATTCATGCGAAGAGTATGATAAATTTTATAAAATCATAAATGATAATGAACATTTAACTTGTTTATTCTTTTCTTCATCACGTTCATCATATTTTTCACTAATGTATAGCAAAGCATTGTATGGAAGAAAAAAAAATTATGAATTAGTTTATAAAATTGTCCTTCATTAATGGTATAAAAAAGATAAATTGAAGAATTGAAAGAAAATAGAGTAATGCAGGGACAGATCTAGGATTTGATTTTTGGTGTGGCCACAATTTATTAGCATCAACAATTCATGAATCATATACTCTCTCCGTCCCTAAATATAAGACCTAATTTGATCACTGCATGTATGCGCAATGTACAATTTTGATCACTAATATCTTTAATTGTCTATTAGTAAAAATTATAAAAACTTAATATTTTGAAAATATTCATCAAAACAAATTAAACAATACTCCCTCCGTAACACTTTATAAGCAAATTTCACATTTTTAGGTTCATTGCATAATTAATGTATTTGGACTATAATATGGTCCAAATACATTAATTATTTAAAATGTCACTATTTTATAGAGACCAAAAACATATTTAACTCTTTTTTTTTTGTCTAGTATAGCCTAGTGAATAGAAATTTCACCTTAAAAGTGAATAAGTGAAGTGTCCAACATTTAAACCTCGACTTCTGAATAATATATGTTGTCTCAATAAACCAAGTTAAACTCACGAAGACGAAACATATTTAACTATATACACAGATAGACCTAATGTATGTATATATGTATAAAAAAAATTGAGAATTTTGGTGGGGCCAAGGCCACACTAGGCCTAGGCATAGATCCGCCCCTGGAGTAATGAATAGTTAAGGTATAATAGAAAAAATAGAATTAAACACGTAAAGTCACTTATAAATATTTTAGTATAATTTTTTTCTCAAAGTGATATATAATTTAGTACGGAGGAGTAATATTTAACCAGGACGGTACTTCTTTTTTGTTTGTCAAGTAGTCCAGTGACTATAATCTCACACATTTAAATATGGAGATGTGTGAATCCAGAGTTTGAACTCCGATCAATTCAATAATATCTCTAATAGCTACCATTTAAAACTGATTGGAGGGACTGTACTTCTTTCTTTTACACATGAATCATGATTTATAAATCTGTTCTACCATATAGCACGAGGGTTGTTATATACTCCTTTCTTTTACACGGAGTAGCTTTCTTGTATAGTTGTATTAGAATTGTCCACCCAACAGTATATATTAGAATATTCTCCGAATCAAAGAGCTAGCATATATTTAACCAGGACGGTAGTTCTTTTACACATGAATCATTATTTTATTTTTTTTTGGTACATCACATGAATCATTATTTATAAATCTATTATATTAATATATAGCACGAGGGTTGTTAGCATTATTTGACCATAATAATACATTAATTAATTAATTTATCAAAGATAAGGATTTGTCAGATCTTCTCACATGCTGCAATTCCCATTACAGGTAGCCAGGCAGGTACTCGTTTGATCATTGATGATGCTCGCACCACATGTGACCTCCCTCACGATTCGATCATTTTTCGATACTCTCTACCAGATCCTTCCTATGGGTGTTCAAATTTACGAGATATTCATCAATAATACTACTACTAAATAAAAATTCAAAATATTTCATATATTTATTTACAAGATATTTTTACACGTACATCCAATTAAATTACGCCATATTGTTATCCTGAAATTTCGACAGGATATTTTCAACAAATAGAAGTATTGTGAAGAGTCCTATAAGAGAGTATTCGCAAGTCTAAAGCTGTTGAGAATGCAAGAGAGAAGACCGTGTTTAATCGGTTTGATTGTGTTAAAAGGAATCACAAAGACAAATATTAAATAAATGTGTGAATATGCTCAATTCAACTAAATCAACAAAAAGTTCAAGAGTCGAATTCTTTATCAGACAATGCTATTTCAAAATCTCCCTATATGCTTTGACACAAGTTGTGGACTTAGAATATTTTTCTAATCAATTCAAGCTTTCATCCCACTCGACACAGATTCAGAGCGTTGGTCAAGATATTCATTCAAAAAATGCAAGGGCACGTAGCAAGACACGCATCAAAGTCTTAGTGTAGAATGTTAGGAGCAGTTATTGTTTCCACGGTCACAAAATCATTATACATATAATTTCTTTTCAAATACTCAAAGTATCAATGCTAACGAGAGAAACGAGTATCAAATGTCCAATGTATGATTATGTGTGTCATTCCTTTTTGTTATTTTAATCGAATGCAATTTACCTTCAAGTTTCTTTAAACTTTATTGCATTTTATTTATAATTTTCTGCAAATTTACCTTTTAAAGTCTTTTACATTCAAACGCTTTTAAATTCTACTTCAACTTCGTTGAAGCAATTGTCCTTTTACTTAAAGTTTTTACATCAAATTCATAAGGAATGATGAACATTCATAATTTTCTGGAAAACAATGCAGAAAAATGCTCTAGGATTTACTAATTGATCTTTCAATTAATTTAAAAGTCACTGTATTCAAAATGTTTAAAAATCTTTGAAAACTAAATTATTGTTAAGAAGTGCACTATGTATCGGCCACTCACTGTCTATATCCACGCACCAAGTCCAATATTGATGGGTGTGAGTGTGAGAGAGAGTGTTAAAAAGTCTTACGTTGGATGTGAGTTGGCTTGAACAAGAGTTTATACGTAAGAGACAATAATCCTAAAAGCCGGTTTTATAAGAATGAGTTAGACCGAATATTCAATTTTAAGAGTTATAATTTATCTGCGATGCGAAAAAGTTATGTCTATGTCCTGGTAATCGTAATTCGGTCAAATCCATGATTTCTCATATTTTAAATCAATTTACATATTTTCTTTGCAATCATCGATGAATATTATGTTAAAAAAATTAACAAATTATGTCTCTCTTAACAAAAAAAATTGTAAAAAGATGTTAATAAATTTAATATTATTACTCTCTCCGGTTCTATATATAAGAAACACATCGAGAAAAACACACATATCAAGGAGGCTTATTTTTTTTTATTAAAAATTTAAAAATGTTATGTGTTATTCCAAAACTAACATTGGGAATGTGTTTGTGTAATTAATGCATAATATTGAAATAAGTTGCATTTTATACAATTTAATAAGGGTATAAAAGGAATTATCTATTTAATAAAGAATAAATTTAAAGAGTGTTTCTTACAAAAAGGACAAAAAATTTCTAAAGTGTACATTGTATATAGGATCGGAGAGAGTATTATTCAAAAAAATTAATATTATTAACATTAAGGATCATGTTAATACGTACCTAACGACACATGATAAACTATCCAAATAAATAAACCAAACAATAAATATTACAAAAAATTTAACGTTAGAAAAGTTGATTAGACAAGTTATAAAAAATATTTCTACCATAACATGTGCTTTAAAATTTTCTTTTAATTAATGCATAATTTAGTCTATAACTCTTATAGGAGTATTTATATTAGGGGGGATCAATTACTTATTAATATAATATTTTCAAAAGGCTAATAGAGTACAAATGTGATATCTAAGGCATCAAGTATGTTGACACCTCTAATAAGCCACGTAAAAATTACTTATTAATATATATTATATATTACTATAAAAGGAGAAAGTCAAAAAGAAGTTTATTGCCTAAACTTAAAAAGAAGTGTACTCCCTCCTTTCCAAAATTTTAAAAAAATAAAATTGATCAACAAATGTATTTAATATAAAATTTAGATCAAATATACTAATTTTTATTGATTTATGTTTACTTATATTTGAGAATTTCACCGGAGACAATTTAGTGTTATTCTTGCCTTTCAATTGTTTTTTTTTATTGATTGGGTTGCTTGCAAAAAAATAATGGATGGCTAAGATTTGATGGGAGATAAATCTTTTAATGGGAGAGAATCCCCCCTAAAATTGTCTAAAAAAGGCACTAAATTTCATTCCAAATCTTAAATTAAGATACCGTATGATGGTTGGTAAGATATTGCCAAATAAAAAAAGGTGAATAATTGAAAGATACAATGACTTTTTCTTGTTTTTGGACCGTTGAAAGATACAATGACTATTCTTGGAAGAAAAATGACAAATTCCACTGCCACACACCCATGCATCCCCTATTATTTAAATTAAACAAAACAATGCAACATCACATGATCAGGGCATATACGGATCAAAACATGATTTGTTCTCTCACGACAGAACTTGAACATGCAAGGTGAATATGTTTAGCTGAGGAACTATACCCATTGAAATTGGTTCCAGAAGAAGTTGTGTATGCACCCATGTTAGGAAAAACAAGCCAATCTTCCACTTCAAGTTCAGGTAATGGGTATTCTTTGAGTACTGTATCAACTGAATCACAAGTGGGTCCAAAAACTGTTGAAGGGTAAGTTTTGGAATCTTTGCATGTAACATTTTCAGGTTTTGAACCAAACCTAAGTGTTGTGCACTTGACAATAGCATAATCAAACACAATGTTATTAAGAGTTCCATAAATTCCATCATCTATCCAATACTCTTTTAATTCACCTCTCACACGTTTCCCAATAACTTTTGTTGCTAAGGTGCATGTCGTTTCCGCAAAGTAACGACCAGGCTCACCAATAACAACAAGATCCTCTTCATTTCCAAAATAAGATTTAATTGCATCATTAATGTGTAATGATGCTTCATCAAATTTTGAACCAGAAGTAAATCCTCCACCAATATCAAGAATTTTCATTTTTGGCATTCCAAGTTGTGAAGCCGTTTCGAAAACATTTTTAGCCAATAAAATGGCTCCATGGTAGGCTTGTGAGTCGGCTCCTCCACTACCTATGTGGAAAGACACTCCAGTTACTTTAAGTCCTGCCATGTGAGCAGCTTTGAGAAGCTCGGGAACTTCGTCGATAAGTGCACCGTATTTGAGGCCCAAACAGGATCGTGCTCCACTTTCTTCCTCCGGCTTTATGCGGAGGATCATCTCACACTTCGGGTGCCATTTTCTAATTTTTTCGACTTCTCCAACGGAGTCGAAAGTTGTTACATTTACACCGACACTTGCGGCATATTTAATGTGTGACTCAGGTTTACACGGGTTAGCATAGATGATTCTATCAGGCGAAACGCCTAGTGATAAAACAGATTCAATTTCGGCTCGGCTGGCGCAGTCGAAATTGGCGCCGAGTGCAGCCAATGCACCTATAATTGAAATATTTGGGTTGCATTGCATTTCACTGCATAGAAAGGTTTAACGGTTGGAAGGTTTGTGGTCCATTTGTTCATGAGGTCAATTAGGACCCTTAAATCAATGACACTAAATGGTGAGTCAATTTCTGTTGGGTTGTCTTTAATGATAGTTTGAATGAAATCAGAGATAGTTACTTGTGAAGACAAAGTTGACACTTTCTTGCCTTTCACTCCTGAAGCACCAAAGATGGGCTTCAAGTTGGTTATAATTTGGGGTTCTTCAGCTACTAGTGTAGGCATTTTTGGGCTTTTTCTTTAAGTGCTTATAGTAGCTCTCACTAATAAGGTTATAGGAAAGGAGATGTAATAATAATGTGAATTATGATTTAGTTGGATGGTGGAGCTAAAACGACGAAACGTTCATATATATATATACACATTAATACACATGTAAGGAATGGAAAGGAAGGTTCACATTGGCTGTGAAAAACCTCCTCTGCCACGTGAAACATGAGCGTTTGGCCGCATATAATTATTGCCACTTACAGTACGTACAATAATTTACTATAATTTAACATGTCTTACACCTTTGGTTATGTATTTTAATGGCTTAATTATCAAATTGGTCATTTAAAGATATTTTTGGTTTTAAATTGGTCCCTTAAAGAAAAAAAAAGCCCAAATTGGTCCCTTAAAGAATTTGCCGTTAAATATTTTGGTCCTTTCCGTCCAGAAACTGTTAATTTGTACATGTGGCAAACTGAGTGCTTACATGGCTGCTTACATGATTGCTTACATGGATGCTTACTAGGTAAATAAAATTTCGAAACATAAGATGGAGGGTTGGATTAAGTGGAAGCACAAATGTTGTTATATTCTGCCCACACTATATCTTTTTCACATTTTCTTCAAATCGTATTAACTTCATCCGACTCAGTAAACTCACTCACCAACCCACTGAGTCAACTCGCTGGAAACATGTTCAACAACAACTAACATCATGCTTGAATCAACTTGCCCCACAACCCACAGTTTCTCTCCTCTTAGTAATCATCATGTCCTCCTCCACAAAGGGCAAGAATCGGTTGTTGCAAATAAACAATCTTTGATACTAAAATTGAACTTTGAGTTGCCGATGAAAGTAGGAATGTTGGTGAGAAAAAGTCGATGAAGTTCTTCATTAAAAATTGAAAGTAGGAAATGTTGGGAAGAAGACGATGAAGTTCTTCATTAAAAATTGTAATTTTATTCTTATTTGAGAATTTTTTTGTTATATTAATGTCACAAAAAAAAGCCTCAGATTAAGACATTTTCCGGTGTTTATTTATTTTTTTAAAAAAAATTCAGATCTAAAAATTGTTCTTTTTTAAGTCCTTTTGAAATCATGGGTTTGAGAAAAATTTTACTTTTTTCATGTTCTGAAATTCATCTACACTCTTTCAACACAACACAGATCCTTCATTCTCACATTAACTCTCTCTCTCACAATGACTCACACCTTTTTCACCAACTCACAATTTCACACCAAACCAATCCAATCCATGTTTTCCAAATTTGTAACCTCCTAAATCCAACTCAATTTCACAACTACTTCACCGAATGAGAGAATGTAGAAGAAGAAGAAGAGGATTTGAATGTAGAAGATGATTGAATAATAATGAGAGAATGGATGAAGATGAAGAACCCTAATGTTTCTTATGTTTTGTTTGTATAATTTTTTTTTTAATTTTAAATTTTAAATTTTAAATTTTAACTTAAATGATTTACCTAATAAGCATCCATGTAAGCAGCCATATAAGCAGCCATGTAAGCACTCTGTTGGAACAAAATTGATTTAAAAATGTTTGCCCCTAAATCTATAAAGGTTTTGATGATAACAAAGTATTAATAAACAATTGGAAGGACTAAAAATTTATTTTAAGTGCGCAGATATAAGCATCATATAAGCTCTGAGTGAAGTTCAGAGGATGTGAATTCAGAAGTTCACAAGCGCTCAGAAGATGTTGGACTTCAGAAGTTACAACCTTCAGAGGATGAAGTCTTCAGAACTTCTTGAGTGACTAAAGCGTCATCAACCTCTGAAGATCATTTTGATATCTGTGAAGATTCTCTTTTCAAGTCAACTCTTCTACCAATGAAGAAAAGGACCTTTCAAGCCTGATCAGTTCAGCTACCCTCAGTTTGTCTGTTCTCTTTTGAGAACGTGGGTTTTCAGTTTTGTTAGCTGAATAAGGAAAGTCTTCTCTGCTGTAGTCAAAGTACCTGAAACTCTTTCTTAGTTTTGGATACAACCAAACTGCATCAAGACAGACTGCTTGAAGACAAAAGATTATCAACTCCAACGGTTCTTTTTGCAACGACTCTTTTCTAGTGGTATATATACTAGAAGATTCAGCTACAACAAATATACAACTATCAAGGATTGAACGTACGCTGAACAAACTCTGAACTTTGTGATATACAAGCTCTGAACCGCTGTTAAGTGTCTTTTGCACTTAGTCTAATACTCTGTACTCTTTGTATTGGCTCTCTTTAGGTTCTGTTAAGAGTGTTTGTATATTGTTATATACTTTTCTATTACTTGAGGAAACTTAAGCTTGTGTGCTTAAGTGTGAAGTCTTAAGCTTGTGTGCTTGAGCATTGTTGAGAAGTCTCTTGCTTGTGTGCTTGAGCAGGTGTAATCTTGTGTGATTATAGTGAACTCCCTTGGAAGTGCAAGGGGACTGGACTACTCTCGTTTTGTGAGAGGAACCAGTATAAACTGCTTGTGTGATTTCTCTCTCTCTCTCTCTTGTTATTATTTGTGTTATTTATCCGCTGCTAACGTAGTTGAGTTAAGAACTTGAAAAAGTTTTAACTTAGCTAAAACACAATTCAACCCCCCCCTTCTTGTGTTTTCACACCTTCAATTGGTATCAGAGCACCTGGTCTGTTACTTTCACTTAACAGTGAGACAGTAAAGATCTTGTGAGAACACTATGTCTGGAGGAGACGATAGTAGTACTAGAACAACCGGTGAAGCCGGTGAGGCCAGTGGTGCTGGTGGTGGTCCTAGAAATGCTTTTGGTTTTGACTACTTAAGTAATGAATCACATGAACATAGTGGCAACAGAAAAGCCCCTATATTCAATGGTGATGCTTCATTATTTGAGTGGTGGAAAGAAAGATTGTATAGCAATATTACTGCTATTGATCATGAGTTGTGGGATTTGGTTGAGTTGGGAGTAACTTTTGAAAACTTAAATGAACATGGAAGGTTGTCCATTGAGCATAGAAAGTTACTCACACCAGCTAACTTAAAAACCTACACTAAGCATCATAGAGTAAAGGACATTGTTGTTGGAGCTATTAGACATGAGGATTATGTCAGAATAGAGGACAAGTCTACTGCCAAATCTATCTTTGATTCTATGTGTGCTACCTATGATGGTAATGAAAAAGTTCAAGAGGCCAAAGCTAGTCTTGTGATAAGGCAATATGAACTATTCACTATGCAACAAGATGAAAACATTGAGACTATGTTTACAAGGTTTCAAATCCTTGTATCTGGTCTTAAAGCTCTTAAGAGAAGTTATTCCACCTATGACCATGTTCAGAAGATTCTGAGAAGTCTTCCTATTGCTTGGAGACCCAAGGTCACTGCAATAGAGGAAGCACAAAATCTCAAGACTCTGAGTCTTGAAGCTCTGATAAGCAATCTCAGAAGCCATGAGATGGTTCTGGATGCTGACTCAGAAACTAAGAAGAAGTCCAAGTCAGTGGCTTTACAGTCAACTAGGACTACTTCTAAGGCTCTTAAGACTCAGCTTCTTGATATTGAAGAAGAATCTTCTGCTGATGGTCAAGAGGATGAGATGAATGAGGATGAGTTTGCTTTATTCACCAAGTTTCAGCAATGGAACAGATTTAACAAAAGAAATTTCAGAGGTAACAGCTCCAGAAATTTTGTCAGCAAAAAGGATGATCAGAAGAACTGCTTCAACTGTAAGAAGCCAGGACACTTTATTGCTGATTGTCCAGAAATGTCTGCTAAAGACAAAAGCAAAAGATACAGCTCAAAGAAGCAACAATTCAAGAGCAAATTGAAAAAGAGTCTGATGGCTACTTTTGAAGAGCTATCATCTGAGGAAGAAGTTGAGGAAGAAGAAGAAGCAAATCTAGCCCTGATGGCTTCAACTAACTCAGATGTAGACTCAGACGATGAATCAGAATCAGATTCAGAAGTAACTGATGAGGTATTTTCTGACTGCTCTAAATCTCAACTTATAACTGCACTTAACAAGGTCATTGAGAAACATCTCAGAGTGTTAAGTAAACAAAAAGTTTTACAAGAAAAGCTTAACACTCTGACTGAACAAGCAGAACAGTTCCAAGGTCTGTATCAAGAAACTCTGAATAGAGTAAATGACTTTGAAAAGGGTTGTGCTGTTTGTCACAAACCTATTGATGAGCAGGAAATAGCTCTTCAACAGTTTGTGCATCTCAACCTTGGGAAGAGTAAAGCTGCTAATAGAATTTATAATGTTTTAAGACATAGAGGAGAAGGACTTGGCTATGAATATGGTAGAACATATTCAAAGCTGAAGACCTTTGCCAAAAAGGTTGGACAATCTTGGGTTTATTATGTTGTTCCACCAAGTGAAGAGGGAAAGAATCCTGGCATTTGTGAAAATGACATTGATGATCTGAGTGATTTAGAAGCTGACAGCTCAGAGGAACCTAGTTCCTCAGGATCTGGAAAGAAAAGTTCAGAAGATAGAAGTTGTTCAGAACCTGATAACATTAGTTCAGATGTTCTGAAAGCTCCAACATCTGAGACTTCAAATTCTGGATCCAAAGGAACTTCAGTACCTGAAGCTAGTCAATCTAAGAGATCAGATGTTTTTAAAAGAAAAAATTCAAACTCCAAATCTCAGATGAAGTACAAGACTCAGGTTATTTATGATTCTAGAGTCAGTAGATATAATCAATCAGAACATAGGATTGATGATAAATACAAACCCTGGAATCATAAACAATCCAAATCTTGGAAAAATAACAGATTTCAAACAAAGAAAAGATTTCAAAAAGGTTATTATTCCAAACCAAAATCTTTCTCCAACACTAGACAACATAATAAGCATTTGTGGACTAACAAGCGTGGACCCAGAAGATGGGTACCAAAAGCTGAAATTATGTACCATTCAGATTTACCAACTAGGAAAGGATATGTCTTACCTAAAGTATGGAAACAAGTCCTATGCAAAGGAAGAAGGGCTTATGTCCTAGACCAATGGCTGACAAGTTCTCAAGTTAACAATCAGAACTTGGAAAATGAAGAGGAAGAATACTGGGATGACTTTATCATTAACCTTGATGAAGAGTTCTATCGCAATGATTAAAGTTGTTTCTCATACAGCCTGCCACTCAAAGAAGCATCATGAATCATTCATGGTATTTGGATAGTGGATGTTCAAGGCATATGACTGGTGACAAACAACTATTTTCTAAGCTGACTATGAAAGAAGGAGGATCTGTTGGCTTTGGAGGTAATCAAAAAGGAAAGATAATAGGTACAGGTACAGTAGGTAATTCTTCCCTATCTATTAATGATGTTTGGTTAGTTGATGGACTCAAACATAACCTATTGAGCATAAGTCAATTTTGCGACAATGGTTATGTAGTTGTCTTTAATAAGGAATCATGTACTGTGTCTAAACAATCTGATAACACCATGATATTCAAAGGTCTGAGAAAGAACAATGTCTATAAAATTAATCTTTCTGATTTGAATGAACAAAAAGTGATGTGTCTTTTGACCTTGAGTGAAGAAAAATGGATCTGGCATAAGAGGTTAGGCCATGCTAACTGGAGGTTAATCTCTAAGCTTAGTAAGCTTGACCTTGTCAGAGGTTTACCTAAAATCAAATATCACTCAAACACACTTTGTGGTTCATGTCAAAAAGGAAAGATTACAAAATCATCTTTTAAACCTAAGAACATTGTCTCTACCTCAAGACCATTGGAACTTCTTCACATTGATCTTTTTGGGCCAGTTCACACTGCCTCTATCAATGGAAAGAAGTATGGATTAGTGATTGTTGATGACTACAGTAGATGGACTTGGGTAAAATTCCTAAGAACAAAAGATGAAGCTTATGATGAGTTTAGCATCTTCTGCAAGCAAATTCAAAATGAAAAAGGCTACACTATTTTAAAAGTTAGAAGTGATCATGGTGGAGAATTTGAAAATGAACCTTTTGAAAACTTTTGTGAAAAATATGGCATTTTGCATGAATTCTCTTCTCCTAGAACTCCTCAACAAAATGGGGTTGTAGAAAGGAAGAATAGAACTCTGCAAGAAATGGCCAGAACCATGATGCATGAAACAAATGTAGCAAAGTTTTTATGGGCAGAAGCTGTAAACACAACATGTTATGTTCAAAATAGAATCTATATCAGATCTAAGTTGAACAAAACTGCTTATGAATTGTTCAAAGGAAGAAAACCTGATATTTCTTATTTTCATCAGTTTGGATGTACTTGTTACATCTTAAATAACAAAGTCCATCTAAAGAAATTTGATGCTAGAGGTTATAAGGGTATTTTTATAGGATACTATGAACGCTCAAAAGCATACAGACTGTATATTTCTGAAACACATACTGTGGAAGAAACTATGCATGTCAAATTTGATGACAAAGAGCCTGACCAAGTGTCAGAGCTTGTGGAAGGTTTGTCTAGATTTCAGGTATCAGAGGATCAATATTCAGATATTCCAAACTACTCAGAACATCCATTCTCTGAAGAACCTCTGAACACAACAGTTCCTACAGACTCTGAACAACAAAGAACTGAAGCAACTGCTGAACCTGATGTTGATGAGTCTGAAGATGATGAGCCCCCAAGAAATACTTTCAAATACAAATCATCACATCCAGAGGAACTGATATTAGGCAACAAGGATAGTCCAAGGAAGACAAGATCTCAACTAAGAAATGAGGAATCATTGGTTGGTCTTATCTCAATGATGGAACCTTCAAAGATTGATGAAGCTCTGAAAGATGATGCTTGGATTGTAGCAATGCAAGAAGAGCTGAATCAATTTCAAAGGAATGATGTGTGGACTCTAGTGCCTAAGCCTTCACACAAGAACATTATTGGAACAAAATGGGTATTCAGAAACAAGCTGAATGAACAAGGTGAAGTGGTAAGAAACAAGGCTAGATTGGTTGCACAAGGTTATAGTCAACAAGAGGGGATTGACTATACTGAAACCTTTGCACCAGTTGCTAGACTTGAAGCAATCAGGTTACTTCTATCTTATGCTGTTAATCATGGAATAACCTTGTATCAGATGGATGTTAAAAGTGCCTTCTTAAACGGTTTTATTTCTGAAGAAGTGTATGTTAAGCAACCTCCTGGTTTTGAAGATGTCTCAAACCCAGAACATGTTTTTAAATTGAAGAAATCACTGTATGGTCTGAAACAAGCTCCAAGAGCTTGGTATGATAGACTCAGTAATTTCCTTCTTGAAAAGGGTTTTGAAAAAGGAAAGGTTGACTGCACACTCTTTAGAAAAACAACCAAAGAAGACATTTTAATCATTCAAATTTATGTTGATGATATTATTTTTGGTTCAACTAATGCTTCCTTGTGCAAGAATTTTTCTAAGATAATGCAGGATGAATTTGAAATGAGCATATTGGGAGAATTGAAATTCTTTCTTGGAATTCAAATCAATCAGAAGAAGGAAGGAACTTATGTTCATCAATCAAAATATACCAAGGAACTTCTGAAGAAGTTCAATCTAGATGACTGCAAGATAATGAACACTCCTATGCACTCAACTACCAACATGAGCAAGTCAGATGATGAAGGAAAAGTAGATCAAAAGGTCTACAGAGGTATGATTGGTTCCTTACTCTATCTGACAGCCTCTAGACCAGATATTTTATTCAGTGTATGCTTATGTGCGAGATTCCAGTCAGATCCTAGAGAATCTCATCTTACAGCTGTAAAGAGAATCTTTAGATATCTGAAGGGAACAACTAATCTTGGACTTCTCTATAAGAAATCCAATGATTATGTGCTAAATGGATTCTGTGATGCTGACTATGCTGGAGATAAAATTGAAAGAAAATCCACAAGTGGCAATTGTCAATTTGTTGGTGAAAACCTTATCTCCTGGGCTAGTAAGAGACAAACTACTATAGCTTTGTCTACAGCAGAAGCAGAATACATTTCAGCAGCTAAGTGTTGTACACAACTACTCTGGTTAAAATATCAGTTAGAAGATTATCAGGTAAGCAGTAACAATATTCCTTTATATTGTGATAATACTGCAGCCATTCATTTATCTAAAAATCCTATCCTACACTCTAGAGCCAAACATATTGAAATTAAACACCATTTTATCAGAGATTATGTTCAGAGAGGCATTATAGATATTAAGTTTGTTGATACTGAAAATCAATGGGCTGACATATTTACTAAAGCCTTACCTGTTGAAAGATTTGATTTTATAAAGAAACATCTGAACATGTTTTCAATCTCTGAATGAAAATTTTTTTTTGGGCTTTTAAAGTGTAAGAGGTTATGTATATCAGAACTTATGATTCAGAACATCTGAAACACAAGCTCTGAAGTACTTGACTCTGATAGAGAATTTTAAATAACTCAGAGGCTCTGAACTATTTAAGTGGGAAACGTTTAGTATTCACTGCTGAACAGTTGTCCATTAAAATAGCAGTTACCGAGTAAATTTTTGCACGTGGTCTACGTGTGTCAGGTAGTGGGTGGTTAATGATGACTTTTGGTATTCAACTTTCTGTCAATTAGCGTAACTTCCCAAATTTGCTATTTTCGTGTTAACTGTGTGCATTTAAATAAAACTTACACAATACACTTGCACACTTCTCACTTTCACAACCTACACTTTCATATTCTCTCTAAACCTCCAACAAACTTTCTTTCTCTCTCGTTAGTTTCCAACCCTACCCTATCTCCAACAATGGCTGGACCTTCGTCGTCAACAAAGATTCCACCTTTTATGTTCAAAAATCTTCAAATCGTTGGGAACGAGATGGAGTTTCCAGAATCTGAGCTCATATTTCTTTCTGAAAAGATGATCGACTTCGACAGTATAAAGGCAAATGGGTTTGATGTGAAACATTACTTCTCCGCTCAAGGTTGGGATAAGTACTTCAGCATGTTAAATGGTCCTATTTACCCAGATCTCTTGAAGAAATTTTGGATGAAAGCTAAGGTCTTTGACAAGCATGAAGCTAAGGAAGAAGAACGTGCTGCTATTGAGAGAAATCCTAGTTTAAAAGGTAAATCTAGGAAAGAAATGGGTTTATTGGAATTCACTGGAAAGCAAATTAGGTCTAACATCTGTGGTATGAACCTAGCTTTCTCTCCTATTCATTTTAATGCGTTACTTGGTTTGGATAACTCTGGGATAGAGTTGGATGTTTTTGAGAAGGACACAAGGTACAGAGATGATCTTCTGGCTCTGATGTGTACAGATTTGAAACTGAAGGGTAAAGTCAAGGGTTTGACTGACGTCTGCAGAGTACTTTTCAAGATCATACTAGCTTCTATCAGTCCAAGAGTTGGTGGTACTGATACCATTTCCTGGACTCATCGTCATCTGATCTACTTTCTTCTGAAAGAAATGAAGGTGAATCTGGGAGAATATTTCTTTGAGAGGATCTGTGAGGCAATCTTCTTAAGCAAATCTCAGAGGAAGACAGCTATAGCCTATCCAAGATTACTCTCAGACCTTCTATATCAAGGTCATGTTGTTGAGAATCTGAAGAAGTTTCATCCGGAACTTGTTGAGAAGAAATTTACTCCTGAAATTCTGAATGCCAGCTTCCTCACCAAGATGCGTCTCATCTCATCCAAAGTGGTTCCACCTCCACAAGAGTTTACAGCCAATCTTGAAGATCGTCTGTATGTGGATGGATATCCAGTTATCTCAGAAGCTGATGCTGAGCACATCATTCAGGACTATTTGGAAGTGCTCAGACAAGAAGGATTTGTTGTTGATAGAAGTATGGTTCCTCCAGCTCCTGTAAACATGTATAATCCTAAGAGGAAACCAAAGAGGAAAGCTGAACAAGAAAAACCAGATCTTCTGGCTCAGAAGAAGGTTAAGGTAGAAGAAGCTACTGCTGAGCAAAGAACAAAGAGGAAACATGAAGCTTTGTCTGGAAAAGCTGCTGCACCATCATCAAAGGAGCCTATCATTGTTGATGATGAAGAGGAAAGTGAAGAAAGTGAATCCTCTGAATCAGAAACTGAATCTGATGAAGAGTCTCTGGCTGCTCGTTTGAGGAAAAGACCTGCTCCTACTCCTAAAGGTAAAGGTAAGTCTACTAAGTACATCTTTAATGAAGCTGAAATTGGAATAGGTTATACTAAACCACTTAGGACTATACTTCCTGAACCCACAATTATTCCAACCTCTGATAACCCTCTTTCTGAACTCGAAAAACATCTGAGCCCTGACCCTCTCAATAATCAACCTCTTTCTCATGAAACCCACAAATCTAGCTCATCTCCTAAACCAAAATCACCTCTACCTCAACCACAACAACTATCACCTGACATTCCACCATCTGAACCTCAACCAGATATTCCAAATGCTGAACCAACCTCTCCCATCAAACAACCCTCTCCTGAACCAACCCCTGAACAACTTGCTCCTGAACCAACAGCTGAACATAAAACTCCTGAACCATCTCCTGAACATATTTACCCTGAATCAACTTCTGACATCTCATCATCTGAACCAACCCCTGAACCCCATCCTAACCCAAGTGCTGAACATGCTTCTCCTGAGCGTATTCACACTTGTGCTCCCAAGCCTTCAGATGCAGAAGTTGTGATTATTGACAACCCTACTACTGAAACACCTAATCTCTCTACCATTCCCAATCCTTCACCCTCATCATCTAACCCTTTTTGTAATCTATCCACTCAGTTTCATGATGACTTACGTAGATTATCTAAGATAAAGGACAGGTTCTTAGTTTGTCCTTCTGATGTGGACCTAGAAGTGTCAAGCATTAAGGCAAGGATTTGCAATGCTTTGGATGATGCTGCTGAAGAAATTAAGGCTGTTGTTGGTAAGAGGGATCTGGATGTGATAAGCTTCATGAGGGACAGTTTGGCTAGGGCTGAGTTAAAGAGGTTAACGCCGTTCAATCATGAAGAACATGAGCGTGCTAAGCTTGCCGCTATATCTGCTGCTGTGAGGCGTCTGTCTGCTTTCAAGGATTGCTGGGTTGATTCTACTATTTTGCAACGTCTTGAGGATCAACGGATTGAGAATGAACGACTGGAAGAAGCTGCTGCTAGAGTTGCCGAGTTGGCAAATGAGCTACATAATGAGGATGCCACAGAAGAGGTTGTACTGAATGTGCTGAACCAGGATGATGTCCTGATGATTGATTACCCAGAGGAAGGTGAACCCTCTGATAAAGGCAAGGCACCCTTGGTTGAAGAACAAGCGCCTTTGGTTCAAGATCAAGCTCCTGTTGTTGCTCCTGTTGTTGGTGATCAGTTGCAGATCTTTCAAGAAGCTCTGAGGGAGCAGCAAGAAGGTTTGGAAAGGCAAAGGACAGCTCACCTCAATTTGGAATCCAAAGTGGATGGTCTGGTTTCCAACGTGGGATCTCTGAATGACAAATTCGACCAGCTCTTAGCCTTTCTTAAGAAACCCTAGGATTCTATGCACTTATTTTAAGCTTTCTTTTTATTTTCTTGTTTATCTTCTGAACATTTTTTCTGGTTTATCTATTTTAAGTTGTTTTGTTTATGTTTTGCTTGATTACTTCTTTCATGTTCACTTGATATTTATATTTTCTTGATAAATAAGAACATCAGAACACAAGATGCTTTTAAAACGAAAATTTTTTTATTAATGCTTTAACCATGTTGAGTACATTGGTAAAAAGAAAAAGAAAAAGACAACCTAATCCTAATCAGATGGATAAAACTCATAAGAAATCTCTGATTTCTCCTCAGCATCATCTGATGAAATTTCTATGGGATCCGGGTTTTGCTCTTGTTCTTCTTCTTCTTGTTCCTCTTCTGGAACATAGCTAGCCAGAAACTCAACATAGTCAGCATCATCTTCATTCTCTTCAGCTTCAGAATCTGCTGAGATGATTATTATCTCAGCGTCTTGTGGTTTCTTGTTGTCTTCTTTATTCTTCTCATCTTCTTCGCGTTTTTCGTCTTCTTTCTTTCTCTTAAACTCTGCGATGCGTAAACTAAATCTTTTCATTATTCCCAATCTCTCTTGCTTCACTTGTTTATTCTTGTTTTTACGTGAAGCAGGCATGTTAACTCGTTCACCTTTTTATAAACCTTTGAGCGCGTTGGTTTTCGTTTCTGAAATTAATTCACCTTTGTAACAACCACTCTTTTTCTTTGACTGTCTTGGTTATATAATTTTGTTTTACTTTTTGATAATGACAAAAGGGGGAGTAGTTACGCATTAATTGATAAGTGATAAGTTCAAAACTGAAACCACACTTTTATCTCGCTTTTATCCGTTAAGTTAAAAGTTGTTACTTTTAAGTTGTTTTACGTATTTCAAGGTGGAGACTAAGTTAGTTGAAACTGAAATAAATTTCATAAGTAAGGATAAGTTAAGAGTGCAATTTTAACTTAGCCTTATGAGACTTATGGGGAGAGCTTGCAAACCTCTCACTCTGAAGAAAGATATGAAATTTGTTTTATTTCAAACCATCTTAATCTTATACTAAATTAAAATATCATGGATAAAACATAAAGTTCAGACTTTATGAAATATCAATCTTAGGGGGAGCTTGCAAACCTCATAAACCTAAGAGAAACATGATAAGTTAATTTAACAACAATTGTCAATTAATACTGATGTTTGTCATCATCAAAAAGGGGGAGATTGTTGGAACAAAATTGATTTAAAAATGTTTGCCCCTAAATCTATAAAGGTTTTGATGATAACAAAGTATTAATAAACAATTGGAAGGACTAAAAATTTATTTTAAGTGCGCAGATATAAGCATCATATAAGCTCTGAGTGAAGTTCAGAGGATGTGAATTCAGAAGTTCACAAGCGCTCAGAAGATGTTGGACTTCAGAAGTTACAACCTTCAGAGGATGAAGTCTTCAGAACTTCTTGAGTGACTAAAGCGTCATCAACCTCTGAAGATCATTTTGATATCTGTGAAGATTCTCTTTTCAAGTCAACTCTTCTACCAATGAAGAAAAGAACCTTTCAAGCCTGATCAGTTCAGCTACCCTCAGTTTGTCTGTTCTCTTTTGAGAACGTGGGTTTTCAGTTTTGTTAGCTGAATAAGGAAAGTCTTCTCTGCTGTAGTCAAAGTACCTGAAACTCTTTCTTAGTTTTGGATACAACCAAACTGCATCAAGACAGACTGCTTGAAGACAAAAGATTATCAACTCCAACGGTTCTTTTTGCAACGACTCTTTTCTAGTGGTATATATACTAGAAGATTCAGCTACAACAAATATACAACTATCAAGGATTGAACGTACGCTGAACAAACTCTGAACTTTGTGATATACAAGCTCTGAACCGCTGTTAAGTGTCTTTTGCACTTAGTCTAATACTCTGTACTCTTTGTATTGGCTCTCTTTAGGTTCTGTTAAGAGCGTTTGTATATTGTTATATACTTTTCTATTACTTGAGGAAACTTAAGCTTGTGTGCTTAAGTGTGAAGTCTTAAGCTTGTGTGCTTGAGCATTGTTGAGAAGTCTCTTGCTTGTGTGCTTGAGCAGGTGTAATCTTGTGTGATTATAGTGAACTCCCTTGGAAGTGCAAGGGGACTGGACTACTCTCGTTTTGTGAGAGGAACCAGTATAAACTGCTTGTGTGATTTCTCTCTCTCTCTCTTGTTATTATTTGTGTTATTTATCCGCTGCTAACGTAGTTGAGTTAAGAACTTGAAAAAGTTTTAACTTAGCTAAAACACAATTCAACCCCCCCTTCTTGTGTTTTCACACCTTCACACTCAATTTGCTACATGTACAAATTAACAGTTTCTGGACGGAAAGGACCAAAATGTTTAACGGCAAAGTCTTTAAGGGATCAATTTGAGCCTTTTTTTCTTTAAGGGACCAATTTAAAACCAAAAATATCTTTAAGGGACCAATTTAGTAATTAAGCCTATTTTAATTTTGTGTGTGTAAACACGATATTGTAGTTATGAGTATTAATAATGTTGCATGTCTAAATTTGAATTTGAAGACTCTGTACTATTTTTTTTTTGTTACAATGAGCTGAGATCGAACCCAAAACCTACAGTGTACTACCCAAATCTTTCACCACTAGTCACTAGACCAAACTTAGTGGCATAACTCGTACTATTTTTTCAAAGGAAGTCATTTGTTAGGCTTTGTCTAACATCACAAATATTTTTTTGAACAACACATACAAGTATTTTAAGTGGTGCATAAAATTATTTGATATGTTATTGAGGTCCATTAAAATTAACGATTTATGAATTTTTATTGTATACTGTTAATTTTGATTCGTCACAATAACATATCAATTTATTTTCAATTTCTCTAAAAAAAAATTGGTTGATCTATATGATTGTAAGTACCGTAAAGGATGGAGTTTGTCTGGTTTGTCGTAAAGTGTGTCTCGACACTTTTGGGGACCATGCAGCGCATTGTAGGGAGCTCCATGGCTTCAAATATATGCATGACTTGGTCAGAGAGATCGACACTTCGTCCAGCGGATGTTCTAGTGTTTGGATGGGCAGGCGGGAAACATGTTTGTGTGGATTTGACTGGAGTTTCCCCACTTGTAAAACTAGGGATTGGAGATTTTACTGTAGGACAGACAGTCTCAAAGCTGCTTCAAGCAAAATGACCAAACATGAGAAAACATGTTCTGACACAATCAACACGTTTTTATACCGTTTGCATTTGACACTTTTGGCTTTCTAGCACCGGAGACCGTAAACCTTTTAAACAGAGTTCAAAATGTCATGCATAGTAAAGTTGTGTCGCTAAAAAGTCCAAGAATATAGTTTTTCAAAGATTGAGTTTTGTTGTTCAAAAAACTTGAGAGACTTGTGCATGGTCGCATAGTGACAACGTTTAAATAATTTAGGATTTGTCTTCCTAAGCATAGATAGTTGGTTACTTGTACAAAAAATAAAAACAGGTTACTCTTTTCTTTTTGAAGCAAAACTGGTTACTCAATGAATTTGACCGTGAATAAGGACCAAATGATGATCCTCTACACCTTCCAGGAACCCCGCATGTCTAAATAACATTGCTGAATAAGAATCAGATAGCATGTATTTTAATCTCAATCATCGTTTTATCAATAACTTTTTCCTACACAATTTTTACATTTCTTAATCTTTGGTACTATTTTATATTTTATGATAGAGGTTGAGGTCAATGGTAGGAGAAAGTCTTAAATGGACAAAAAAAAATATTTGTCACAACATTTGATTACACATATAATTAATAAAAAATAGAGAGAGTCTGATATGTTATTCTTAGGTGGTTAGGTGTTGAGTGGATGTCTCATCGTAGTATTCTAAGATGTTTTGAGGTTTTTTTGAGTATGGGCATGAGTAGGAAAAACAAATTGGGATGATTGTTAATTTGACAAATTATTATGTGGCTTATCTGGAATTCTCGAAATGACTTTTTTTTTTTAAGGAACTTTTTCTGCTGAGTGTCTGGTCGATAGGGTGAAATTTTCTTCTTGGAAATGGTTCATAGGCAAAATTTTGGCTTCCCCCGTTTCTTTTACGAGTGGGGCATGCGCCTTATTTTTTATGGAACCGATAGAGTCCATCGAGTAGTTGAGTTGAATCTTCGTGAGGTCTGGTTCGAGACCTCTTGTGTCTATCCTTTTTTTTTTTTTGAGACAAGATTGATCATTGCCTCTCTTTCTGAGGGGTCCTTGAATTTTCTTGTGGTGGTGAGTTAGAAGTGTTTAGCTTTTGATGTGCCTTCTTATAGGATGTGTGTGTTTTAGAGGATGTTAGGTGTTGACGTGTATATTATGAATTTTCTCATGTACCCTTTGATGATTTGAGGGGTATTTAGTATTTACTCATCAACAAATAATAACAAATCATATGCGAATTCAAAAGTTAATTGTGGGCATAGTTTTAAAAACCGGACCGGACCGGCCGGTCTGACCGGTCCGGCCGGGAACCGGTAGCATGAGCGGTCCGGATAAGTTGCAGAACCAGTTCTGCAAATGAACCGCGGTAACCCGCCTTGAACCGGCCGGTTCATCAGTTGAACCGGGAACCGTTGAAACCCGCGCGTGAACCGAACCGGTTTTGGGGAGAGAATAAACATTAATTTCAAAAATATTTCAAATATGTTGCACAAGAGAATCAAACCCAAGCTTTTTACATAGGAAAGTATGACTATAACCACTTGGCCACATAAATTTATGTGATAATTTATTTCATTGAATTATATTTAATATCATTTAAGAAACACCATGACATGTATTAATAAATGCATTGATCATTTTTTTTTCTTGTTATTTTAAATTTGATTTTCATACATATATATATTCATCGTTTTATTTTAACCTAATATATTGTTATGTTGTTCTAACAAAATTATGATATAATAATATTTTAATTTAGTCAATAAAATATTTTAATTTATTTAACATATTATTATAGCATAATCGTGTTTTTTCTTTTAAATACATGAATTTTTATTGAAAACAAGTTTTAAAGGAAATGTTTTTTATTAAATTTTATTTTATGAAATTGAAGTCAATATATTTAAATTTTTATTATAAGCCGGGCATATAATCATGCGGTCTGACCAGTGACCCATTGGTCCGACCAGTGAACCAGTGACCCAGTGTCTTGGTCGGGTCGATCATCGGTCCGGGTTTTAAAACATTGATTGTGGGTACCACATGCAAATCAACTTCTATGTGATTTGTTTTCATTATGAATGGATACAGTATGCCCCACCTTAAAAAAATATCATGTTCTTTTTTGCTTATTATAGTATAATATTATTTATCATTAAAAATAATAAAGAGAGAAATAATTAAATTATATAAATTTTTATGTGATAAATAAAATAAAAAGTCTAAATAGATATGGCAATTTAAATATTTTTCGTGTGTGCTGGATATCTTTAGATTCTTTGATGTCCTTTATTATTTAATTTAAATGAAAAGATCTTTAATTAATAAACAGATACAAAGATAGTCCTTCATCAGAAAATTAAATAAAAGTATCTCTCGTAAAAAAATCTTGGAAAAGTAGGGGAAGTGTGAGCAAATTAAAATGATAAATTGTTTGGTTCAAGTAATTAATAAGTTTTATCAAAATGACGAATCTTAATCAAATTTTATTTATCTCGTAATTGAACTCTAGGCTACTAGAATTCTTTCCCCTAAAAATCACACGGGGCTTAAAAAAATACATATAAATTGCGAATCACATCAGGATGATTTTTTTTGTACTTCACATGGATGGATATTATAATCATAGCACATGTTTTTCGAAGATATACTATTCCTATAATTTACGCCACGAATATTAAATTTTTATCGTAGCTTAATTATTGCAAGGACAGTTGTATTCGATAACATTATTTTTGGGGACTAAATCTTCTTCTGCATCTTGTCTATAATTATCTCATTATTTTATTATATTTTAAAAACATGAGAATATTTATTTATAAAAAATGAATTAATATTAAATATTTTATTTATATACTCCTCCCGTTCCTTTGTATAGAACTCATTCCTTTATATAGAACTCATTTTTTTTTAACAAGCCAAAATGATATATATATATATATATATATATATAAATAATAGTTTTTCAGCACAAGACGTGCCAATAAGACTAAATAAGGTTATAAATAAAGTCAAAAAATACAGGAACTAAAAGAAATTATACAAGGCCCAAGCAAACCAAAAGAAACTATAGAACTAATTTATATTTAAGCCATTAAATTTAGTCTAGTGATGAAAAGTTTGGGTAGTATGGTATGTTGTGGGTCCCGTGAACTTAGCTCAATTGACAGATACATCACACTATATGTGCAGAGCCGGAGTTCAAACTCCGGACACACCATTTATTTACTTTAAGGTGGATTTTATAGCCAATATGTTACTTGACAAAAAAAATATTTGGTCTAGTTAGTGTTTTATTTATGACAAATACTAGGACACTCGTTAAAACTTTAAATAATAAGTTTTTTATAAAATTTTTATGGAAATGCATAACGTCAACCCATTAAAAATTGTAGTGTTTTAATTTTTTAAATAATTTTTTTTAAATGAAATGCTAAAAGAGTACTCCAATTATTTATTTTAAAATAAAATTGTAATCATTAAACATTAAACTATTTTATTTAAGAAAATGCTTTCCCAATACAGCTAAGGTCCGTGATAATAATTGTTATATATGCGGCGAACTATACTGTCAGAAAATTTTGCTTTTCTTTAAAATATTAGATTTCGTTTTGGTAGATAATAATAGATATTCTAATATTAGTAAAAAAAAAAAAAAGGATATTCTGTTTGTTCCCCGTAAGAAATAAAATTTTACAACCCACTTGGGTTGGTCTAGTGGTGTTGACTTGGGTTCTTGGAGTATGCTTCTCTCAATGTCTCATGTTCAATTCTCTCTGTTGCCAATTTCGGTAGGCTAAGTCTATACAGAGCCAAAAAACTCTGGCTTTAAATGGGGCCCTCACAAGTGAGCGGTGAGATTGGTCCCCTTTAATTAGTCGTCCTAAGACCGGATACCAAGTTTTAAAAAAATAAAAAATAAAATTTTACATTTCATTGTGGTAGATAAGATAATAATGGATATTCTGTTCGGTCCCAGTAAGAAATGATGAGGATATTCGCTCCAAAATGAAAGATTAATGCTAGCTAAGCATGAATTATACACCACTTTTAATATAATATTTTATATTTAATTTATAAGGACACTTATTGACTTTGTTTTTTATACAAAAATAATACATTTCTCTTAACATAATTTATTTTTTAGGTTTTCACCTTCTGGTTCCTAGGGTAGGAGATCCTAGTAGTCCAGAATTCGGGGCGAGTTATGACATCAAGTGGTTCCAGTCCTCTCCCAAATGCAGTTGTCGGGGATCGAACCATGATCCTTCCTACCAAGTTCAGCATCAATCACCACTGAATCAACTAATATTTGGTCTTCCCTACACTGATTATGTTTGTCTAATCAAGTGATTAAATTTAAGTGTTTATTTAGTTGCATTTAATGACAAATTATTTAGAATAATCCAAGTTCAAATCATAGATAGAATAATTATTGATCATGTTTTATTTATTTCTCGACAAACTTTAAATTATCAAAGTCGAACCAGAGATCAAACACTCAAAGCTAGAGCTTTCGAACTCAAAATTTTGAATTAAAAAAAAAGTCAAATTTATTTTAATGACTAAAGTTTAATTTAATTTTTTTAATAAGTAAATTGTTAGTAAATTACAATGTTATGTTAATTTTTCTCCTTGCTCAACTCCTTAACCCTTAGTTCAACCAATTATTAATTACAAACATTTCCCTTGTTTAGCCGTAAATGTTAAAGCCACATATCCAAAATGACTCAAGATCGACGCAAGCGGACTTAGATGAAGTGACACAAGTCTCTTCTAACTTAATCATGATCTTGTGTTTGATCTCTGGCTTGAACATGCAGTAGTATTAAAATTCTTAGGGAGAGTTTACAACCTATTTGGATCCCACAAGACTCGAAGAAATAGTCTTTTCGGGAGAGTTTACGACCTATTTTAGGTTTTTCTATTTTTGTTTATATTCTTAAAGCATTTTTTACTAGGCTTAAATTTAGGGCGAGGGCTAGACAAAAAAATAATTAGGGTGAAAGAATGATGGTCCAATCTAAAACATAAAAGACTTAGGGCCCGTTTGGTGCGCAGGATAGGATATAAAACATGATAAGGATAGGATATGATAACAGCAGGATAACAGTTATACTCAGTTATCATATCCTATGTTTGGTGCACACAGGATAACAAACATGATAACTATTATATTTTGTTTTTAATACATACTTGCTCATAATAATATGATAAGATATATAACATATTTAATTGACAAAATTACTCTTGTAAAACAATTGTTTATTTTAAAAAAATTATTTTGTAATACTTTGAATTTTATAAATAAAAAATATAAATAAGTAATCAAATAACTTTATATAATTTAAAATAAAAATCATGAGAAAATAATCAAGTTTAATTTTTTATATAAATCATGATCAAATAAATAACTCAATAATATATACATGTTAGATAAGCCAAATAAATATATGATATATCTCATACGTAAATAATAAAACTACTATTGCAAAAGAATTATATTTAATTTTTTATAAAATTTAAATTAATATCCCTATTTGTCAATTTTTTAATAATCATTTTACTTTAAAATATTGTAATTTTAGTAAAATTTTGATTTTTTAGAATATATAAATTATAAAATTACCCCTGTGAGAAAATCACATGTATATTTAAAATTAATTATTTTATTATTTATATTTTATTAATTTTATTTTATGTATTTTAAAATATATTTTATAAAATAAATCAGTAATTTTTTTCTTCTTATCTTATCCTGCTGGTAACCCAGCTCAAATTCAGGATAAAAATTATAACTAGACAGACAGGATAGGATAAGATTCAGGATTAACTTATCATATCCTGCTGTATCACCAAACACTGGATTGCGGCAGGATATGATACAGTTATCCTATCTTGTCTCTTATCCTGTGCACCAAACAGACCCTTAGAGTTCTTAAAACATTTATAAAATTAATTATATTTATCTCTTTCCGAAAATACTAGCAAAACTTGAACTCAAAATATCTCGAATTCAAATATTCATAAAACATTAAAGCCTTATGTATATCTTATTTATTTTATAAAGTTTCACTTTTTTTTTAAGCATATAAAATTATAAAGTTTCACATGATAAGTAACTTTAGACTTTTAAATATTTTGAGTCGGCTATGTAGATCATTAGATCTTTTTGAAAACCTTTTTTTGAAGGAAATATTTTTGAAAACCGTACATCATTAGATCTTATTCTTCTAGAAATCGAAAAATTATCATCAGGAAAATATTTTATACCGCTCTCTCCATATTTTTGTTTTTGAAATAGCAAAATAATATTATAATAGTATTGAATATTTAGTTGTGTTGTTGGAGTTTGTTTAAAGTTTTACGTTGCTTAAGTTTGCTTAGGCTATCGGACAGTTAAATGTATAAATATGCGAGAGTAATCTCACCTTATGAGCTAATTTTTGGGGTTGAGATCAAATAATATTAGGTTAAGGACTGCAATGTAGACATTTAACCTAGGCTCACGCTAGGTGTGGGGATGTGTATTGAATATGTAGTTGTGTTATTGGAATTTGTTTGAAGTCTCACATTACTTAAATTTTCGTATGGTTAAATATATTTATATACAAATATACGAGGACAACCTCACACTATAAACTAACTTTTATATTTCAAATCCAAACATATTTAACCAATAGAAAAAAAAAAAGAAAGAAAAAAACATGCGTACAAGAAGTACTACAAAGTCTAGAATAGATACAACATTAGTACACTGTACACATGTTGACACGATTAAGACATCACAGCACAACTCATACAGAGTAATAATGCAATTTCCACAACTCACTAAAGCCAATTTCCACAACCAATACAATAATGCAATAATGCACAAGATAGAAACATTCAAATATATACCAATACCACTCTCACTATTAAGTAAGTAGTCACACAAATTTCATATAAATTTTGTGAAATTATAGAAATAAAATTAATCAGAGTAATTTTATAATTTAACATAGCCGCCTCTTTCTTTGAATTTTCCTTTTACTATTCTCTTTCTTCTTACTCATCTAGAAGGTGAGTGGTTTTGAATCTAGGTGCGATCATACCAGCCCTAATGCACCGGATCTCATCAGAACTCCGCAGTTAAGCGTGCTTGAGCGAGAGTAGTACTAGGATGGGTGACCTCCTGGGAAGTCCTTGTGTTGCACCTCTTTTTTCGATTTTTTTAAATAAAAAAAAAAGAGTGGTTTTGAATCTTTTGATATGTATTATCTATCTTTTTCCATAATTATCTCTTTACATAGTTTATTCCCGCATTTTATCTTCATCTAAATAAATAGTTTTCATATCAATATAATGCGACATTGTTTGATTTTATTGTCTTGTTATAGTGTTTGTTTAATTTATGTTGACAAATCAACTTCATTCTATTTAGGAACGAATTCAGGAATTTTACTAAGTAGGGTCAATGTCTATTTATAATAAATATTAATACAATGCGACAAATTTTTAAATAGTACATTTCAAATAACAATTTTTTTTACATGTCATTATTAAATCACGCAATCGCCTAAAAAATGTTATGTTAACTAGTGTTCCTAAGACACTAGTTAAGAAAACAAAAAAAGAGAAGAATATTTTCTATACTTTTAGAAGATTGACTAGTTTCAAAATACTTTTACTATATTTGAATTTCTTAATTAGTGCTCCAGAGACACTAATTAATATTTTCCTACAAATATATTAGTTTTTTTGGTATATAGATCACTTTAGTTTGTTTGGGTGCCGTGAAATAAAAATCACCGGAGTTTGTTTGTAATGGAATTGAACTATGTGGGGACATTATATGATTTGAACTTGGGTGAAGATATCAAAATGTCACTAAATTAGTGTAATTTCTCAAATAGGAGTGGGGTGTCAGTTGACCCAATACCCACTTTGTAGATCCGTGCCTGATTCTATTAATACTAAGTTTCAAAGTTAAAGAAAAAATTGAAATTTACATTCTGAAACTATGCGTGTTTTGAACCAATTCACTGCAGATTTTATATTCGAAATTAACCGTTTCCGATCCTATGATCCGAAACCCTTTTAGGGATAATTTGATAAGGACAGGGGGCCTGAGAAGCAGTAAAGGGGGCTAAAGAGTACATTTCAACATAAAGTACTGTGAGGCCCATTCCGTATGTGGATCAAATTAGAAGATACTAGATTGGTTTAAGTTTAACAAACTAAAATGTTTCAAAAAAAAAAAAACTTTAACAAACTAAAAGAAAAATTATCCTTCAATACTCTTAATTAAACCCTTACTCCCCCCACATATTTCATGAAACTCAAATTAATGTTCATTTGTTTTATTGTTCTTTGGTGTGTAAATGTTTTAATTTAGGTGTCCTAATTGTATCGGATACTTTTTTTTTTTTTTTTAAGAACTGTATCCGGTACTTATTTATTCGAAACTCAAATAATATACTATGTTTTTATGGCCATTTCTAACATAGTAACATGAAAGAGTGAGATAAGTGGTGCACGGTGTACCACTTGTTAATATCTCGATAACGAAAATACATTTTATAAAATTTACGGTTGGATTGAAACTTTATATCATATAGATCATTCATATAAATTTTTAGAAAAATTGTACATCATTTGATGTGTTATTGAGACCGATCTATATGATATAAACTTTCAATCCAACAGTTGATTTTATAAAATTTGTTTTCGTTATCGAGATATTGACGAGTGGTGCCCCATGCACCACTTGTCTCACTCTTTCATTTTAGCCAAAGCCTGTTGTTATATATAATACTTACATCTAAATAGTTTGATTTTAAAATTCTTATAAAATTTCTAATCTATGTCATCTAAATAGTTTAGTTCTCTTTGGGCTTTAGTTTGCATTTGGATTGACATTTTATTGGCGGGCTCCACTACAATTCAGGATCATTTCGTTCAGTTCATGTATTCAACTGGTGGATCTCGAGCACGCCGGTCTTTTTTGCAGCTTATTTGGCTTGTTAGCGTTTGAGTTATATGGACGGAAAGAAATCACATATTGTTCAGAGGCTCAACCAGTATTCCTCACCAGTTATCGGACAAGGTCAAGTTTTTTTCATAGGGTGGTTGAAGACAAAGAATGTTACTTTGGCTTCAAACCACCATATTTGGTGGTCTAGTCCTTTGTTATGTTTATGCCTTGTATGATTTTGATTTTTGTATTTTCTTTTTCTGTCTCTTTGTAAATTTTGGTAGTCTATCTCGGCACACCTTACGCTAACGCTAAGGAGACTGTTTTTCAGTTAATATATATAAATCTTAAAAAGTGATAGAGCTCATTTTTATTTTGAAGCATAAAATGTTAGTATTATTAGTGGAATGCAGAGTATCCCTATTCATGTTTTCAATCTCCTAAGCTCTTTAACTTCAGCCTCCAATTCATCGTAATATCTATTAATTATATTTTGTTTCAAACATTTGATTTTGTGAAATGCAGACTATCTCGATTCATTTTCCAATTTGGTTGGATACCAGAACCCTATTAGACAAAATTAATTTAAATTTTAAATTTATTTCAAAATAAATTAATATAAAATATAACATAGACATTGAATGATGGATAATACATAATAGATACTCAAACCTCAATAATTTTAAAAAACAATGATGCAAAATTAATCAAGATAGTCCCACACATACCATCTTAGAAATGTGTAGCAGAAATTAAAATTAGGTCTCATAGATGGATCTTGGTGCCAACACCACTGAAGCAATTCCACCAACTTTGGATGAGTATATTGCCTTGGAATTTTAGGCCTTAAACCCTGAAATTTATGATCGTATCGCTTATGCTCGATAACCTTCCATATGTCGGTCGGAGTAATCACAGGTTAATTGTAATTGTTATGACAGTAAACCACACAAAAGTCGAAAGATCAAAGGTAAAAAAGGAAAGAACAAGACACAAAATTATGCACTTTGGTCAATGTGACCTATGCCTTGAACAGGTTTCTTATTGCTTTAGGAAGAACATATGTTAGCTTTAACAGATGCTCAGTTCCAGCTATTTAATGCTCAACATAAAAAATTCGTCATTCTCATTCCAACTTGTTCTTAACTTAAACTTCCTCATCCAAGCCTGTAATTTATATACAATTCAAAAATTTAATTAAAGAGAAGTAACCAACCCTATGGCAATACTTATATTTAATTTATACACACACCTCCGGAGGCCGGAGCCATCCACCCATAAGTTCCAGTCGTCTATGCAGTCATTATACCGGACTGATTGCGCACTCGTGCTACACCAAAATCAGAAACCTTAACAGCATGAAAAGTTTTTCAAAGTATAGGCACAACCACAAGCACAACTACAGAATAAGTTCACACAACTCATAAAATTAACTTCACTATGTAGCAGACAAAAATGTTAACAGAACTAGTAACACCATGCATGTTAAACTCTCAAAGCTATCATAAACCTTCCAATAGTTAGTTTATAATCCATTACACATAACCTTATAGCATCTAACTGTAGTCTCGTACTAAGTTTGAATTCCTCTAATTATCAACATTAAGTCCACATCTTCGAGAGAGCTTTGGGCTTAACCCGTCACGAATTTTGTCCTTTGTAGAAAATGTGCCTCGGTGGTTTGAAAAGTGTGAGTGTTAATTAACCAAACCTTAGTCTCGATTACCAAGCGATGAGAGACTATTTTGGTGTATCCGAAAAAGTAGCCCCAGTCGAGGCTAAGGGGCTAAAGGGTGTTGGCCCACTAAAATATTCGTAACAAATTATTAATAAATTTAATATTATTTACAATTTTTTATTTTTTTATTAATATAATTTAGTCTACGACTGCTATTTATATTAGGGAGGGAGCAATTACTTATTTTTATAACTACAAAAAGAGAAAGTCAAGAAGTTTATCGCCTAAACTTGTAAAAGACAGAACATTGTCTCAAAATAATCACACAAAATTTCATTCCAAATCTCAAAAGATACTGCACGTAGGTTGGAAAGGTATAGTCAAATAAAGAAAGGTGCATAAATATTATTATTTTTTTTGGTCACATAAAGACATCTGGGGGCATGGACATTCCAGACACTTCAATATAGTCATATATGTAGGCTTATGTAATTTGTCGTTTTATGCTATTAACATGGATGCTGTGAGTTTGTTTGCAGATTCATCCTTTTTGTTTTTAGCAAATTTGAATTTGTATTACATCGATGTACTCTATCAGTTTGAATGAATGGATATCCTTTATTTTTAGTCAAAAAAAAAAGGTGTATAAATATTAAAAGGTAGATTAATAACAATTCGATTTCTAGCAGTTACAGAGGATGCCTGGACCGTCCGATTTTTTATTGACAACTGAGATTATTTAACTTTATAAAACTATGTATTTTAAATCTTAATCGTTCAATACCAAATCAACAATCGAAATTGATTACAATATAAAACTGCGTCATTATTTGACATCAGTGTATCCAAAACCCAATTATTAGAAGAAAAATGACAAATTTGACAACCCCACACACACACCCATCCCAATTTTATTTTTTTTACAATTATTTAAATTAAATTAAACAAATGCAACAATCACATGAGAGGATTTATACTGATCAAAACATGGTTTGTTCTCTTGCGACAGAACTTGAACTTGAACATGCAAGATGAATATGTTTAGTTGAGGAACTAAACCCATTGAAATTGGTTCCTGATGAAGTTGTATAAGCACCCATATTAGGAAACACTAGCCAATCATCCATCTCAAGTTCAGGTAATGGATACTCTTTAAGTACTGTATCAAATGAATCACAAGTGGGTCCAAAAACCGTTGAAGGGTAAGTTTTGGAATCTTTGCATGTAATATTTTCAGGCTTTGAACCAAACCTAAGTGTCATGCACTTGACAATGGCATTATCAAACACAATGTTATTGAGGGTTCCATAAATCCCATCATCAATCCAATACTCTCTTAATTCACCTCTCACACGTTTTCCAATAACTTTTGTTGCTAAGGTGAATGTTGTTTCCGCAAAATAACGACCAGGTTCACCAATAACAACAAGATCATCTTCATTTTCGAAATAAGAATTAATTGCATCATTAATGTTTAACGATGCTTCGTCAAATTTTGACCCAGAAGTGAATCCACCACCAATATCGAGAATTTTCATTTTTGGCATTCCAAGCTGTGAAACGATCTCAAAAACATTTTTAGCCAATAAAATGGCGCCGTGGTAGGCTCGTGAGTCAGCTCCTCCGCTACCTATGTGAAATGACACGCCGGTTACTTTAAGTCCCGCCATGTCAGCAGCTCTGAGAAGCTCGGGAACTTCCTCAACAAGTGCACCATATTTGAGACCCAAACAGCACCAAGCTCCGCTGTCTTCCTCCGGCTTAATGCGGAGGATTAGTTCACATTTCGGGTGCCATTTTCTGATCTTTTCAACTTCTCCAACGGAATCGAAAGTTGTTACATTTACACCGACACTTGCAGCATATTTAATATGTGATTCTGATTTACACGGGTTGGCATAGATAATTCTGTCAGGTGAAACACCAAGTGATAAAACGGATTCAATTTCGGCGCGGCTAGCACAGTCGAAATTGGAGCCAAGTGCAGCCAAAGCACCTATAATTGAAATATTTGGGTTGCATTTCACTGCATAGTAAGGTTTAACGGTTGGAAGGTTTGTGGTCCATTTGGTCATGAGATCAATTAGGACCCTTAAATCAAGGACGCTAAATGGTGAGTCAATTTCAGTTGGGCTATCTTTAATGATGGATTGAATGAAATCAGATATAGTGACTTGTGAGGACAATGTTGTCACTTTCTTGCCTTTCACTCCTGAAGCACCAAAAATGGGCTTCAAGTTGGTAACGTGGGGTTCTTCAGCTGCTTGTGTAGGCATTTTTGGGCTTTTTCTTTAAGTGCTTATAGTAGCTTAATTATACTAATAAGGTGATAGAAAAGGAGAAGTAATAATGTGGAATTATTATTGAATTGGATGTTGGAGCTAGAACGAAGAAACGTTCATATATATACACATTCGTTGTGAAACAGGATCACATAATTTATTGCCACCACCAGGCACTTTCAATAATTTAATTTAACAGAACTATGTATATTCTTTGCTTCCAACGGTAGACATGATTTAAATGAACGAGAAATTTTATATAAGAGTATTAAATTTGAGTTTGAATCGGTGGATTCGTACTATTTTATCTAAACGGTGTTGGATAATTTTTTAATGTAATATTTAACTTATATATACTTAATACTGTATTTTATAAAGTTTGCAACTTGTTTATTTATAATTTTATATACATGAACGTGTTATTTTCTTTTGTTACAATACATGAACGTGTTATTTTTTTTCTTTTGTTACAATACATTAACGCGTATAGTAGACTAGTATTTCAAATTAACGTGTCCAAATTTTTTTCTTTCAAAAAGATGGCAACGTCCAAATAAAGATAAAAAAATTCTTTATTATTAATAAATAAACTAAAAAAATAATCATAATTGATCTAACCTGTTGATCATAGTAGGTTGATGGCCAACAATCGTCCGTTGAACAAGTGGTTGACGGTTGGTTGAGCAGCTGATCCATGGAGGGAGTTGTATCTGCTGGTACTCCGATGCTCAGTGGCGGAGCTAGCCAAAAAAATGGTGGCAAGCCGCTATAAATATAAATTGAATACCCAAAACAAATTACTAAAAAAAAATATATTTTTTTTTGAAGCATAAATTTTTTTTTTAATTAATACATTTTTAAAATATACTATGAAATATATTTTATGTCAATTCATGTGTAAACTTGATTCTTTTTAATTAGTTCATGTATTTATGTTTATAGTATTATATGAATCTCTTTAGAAGAAAAAAATTAACAAAAGATTGATCAAAGATGAATTTTTATACACTAAAACTCTATTTAGAATAAAAATTTGAGTACTTTATTACAAAATAATTTACACATTTTCAAAACATCTGTAAACTATCAAACAATAAAACATTTGAAGAGATCTTCAAAAGGGAAATTAGAAAGGATATTTGACTTATTAATAATAGAGAATTTTTTTTTCAGAACTATTAAAGGGAGGTTAATAACCCTCTAATGTCAATTATTTTCCCGCAAACTAGAAAGCAGACAGACTATTTAGCGGTTTAAAACTGCCGCTAAATAGTGTCAAAACCGCCGCTAATTTACATGTATATGAAAAAAATTAAAATGTTGGGGCGGGCCATGGCTATGACCCTTCCCAGCCCATGAGGGGCTCCGCCCCGGCCGATGCTTAAGTTAGCAAATAGCTCAAGAGATACAAGAGAGAAGAGAAAAAATGTAGAGAATTGTTTCAGAATAAAAATTTTATCCTCAAAGAATAATTTCGGAATTATACAAAGAAAGTATACATTATTAATTTCATGAGTGTTGCCTTTGTGTTTTTTAGGCTGTCTGCCAGTTTTGTTTTGTTTAAGGTAAAGTTTTTGTAAGCCTTTATATGTTTGTCCTTTTTGTTGTAGTGGGGGCAAGCTTTGCCTTGTTGGTTTCGGGTCTTGTAAGGTTAATTTCCTTTTGCTGCTACAAGTACTCCTTATTCTAGAGTAAGTTTTAATAATATTTGCTGATTAAAAAAAAAAATATATATATATATATATATATACACATTATTATAACATCACCTATCTACTTTTCTTAATGTATATAAATAATAAAATAAGTTCTATAAAAAGGAACTGAGGATATAAATAAAATATTTAATATTCTTTTTTTTTTTAATATTCTCATGCTTTTAAAATATCTAATTCTTTAATATTAAAGTATTAAATATTTTAAATTCTAAATGTTAAATTAATTGAATATTTAGAATTTATTTATATAAAATAATGAGATAATTATAGACAAGATGCAGAAGAAGATTAGTCCCAAAAAAATGTTGAAGATAATATTACTTAATCGAATACAAGTGTCGTTGAAATAATCTACGATAAAAATTTAATATTCGTGGCTTATTTTTTTTTAGTTGAGATAACCATGGCTTAAATTATACGAGTAGTTCGGAAAAACATGTTCTATGGTTATAATATTATCATTATTATCCATGTGATTTGCAATTTATTATCTTAATTTGCTCACATATTCCGTATCTTTTCAAGATTTTCTTTTACAACACATTTTTTTATTTTATGATTGTGATCTAACCTGATAATCAGAAAAGGTTGATGACTGGTCCGTTGAGCAAATCGTCCACCGGAGGGGGGTTTGTACCTGCAGGCACTCCGATGCTTAAGTCAGCAAGAGAATGAGAGAGATACAAGAGAGAAGAGAGAGAAAGTAGAAAGTAGAATGGTTTAGAATACCTGACTCTCCTGTCTAGGAGAGCTTATATAGTTGCCCTCAGCGCTGGGCCAAAGGTTGGTCTATTGGGCCGTGATTACCGGCCCAATAGACTCAACTGCCAAGATAGTCCATGTATCGTAGGGGAGACGGTTATTCGCCTCTATCTTGGTTGGAGTCGTTCCGCTATACACGGGTAAGGGATAAGCTCCGTGACTCAAGTGTGGCTGGATGGATGAGCACGTGCTAAACGTGCTGCTTAGCCGTTAAGTTATGGAGGAATGGATCAACATGCGTGGATAGATGAGCACGTGTTTAACGTGCTGTTTATCCGTTATGTCGAGCAGGACACGTCATTGGCTGACGTGTCGGAGAAGTCTCCCCTTATTGGGCTGCACCCCAAATGTCGGGCAGAAAGTGATTGGGCCAGCTCTTGGCCCAGTCCAGAACAGATTGAGATGACATTCGACACAAATTTTGCGAATGTTAATGTTAAATAGTGTTACAATGAGAGTGTTCGTAAAAAGTTTCAAACGTAAATCCTTAATTCTAACCTAAATTCTTAAGTAACTTAGGGTTCGTTTGGTTGAGTGGGAAGAAAGAAGGAGGAAAAAAATTATGAAAACCAATTAATGAACTTAGACTAATTTTAGTCCAAATTCATTTATTGGTTTCATAATTTTTTTCCTCCTTATTTCTTTCCACTCTACCAAACGAACCATTAGAGTTAGTTGCATATTGAACGACATGCAAACAAACTTTATTCAAAATTTAAATTTATTTTAAAATAAATTAATATAAAATACTCCATCCGGTCCTAATTATAAGAAGAGATTAGATACATTGAAAGTTTGATGTATCTAGTCTATATTATTGTTTAGATACATCAAATTTTGAATGTATCTAAAAAATGAACATTTTCTTAAAATTAGGACTTGAGGGAGTAGACTTTAATGCAGTTTTGATCCCCTATTTTGAAAAAATTAAACTTTTGATCTCCTATTTTAAAAGTCAGCTTTTGATCCCCCATTTTACTTTTTTTCTGAATTTTAGTCCCCCAATTTATTTTGGTAAAAAATTTGATGGTGTGTCAAACTCATTAATGACGTGACATGTCCATATTGACAAACTATTCCGTGTCATTATTTTTTTTCTATAAATCAAATATTATGTTTTAAAGTATTAAAATAATTGAGTGAAATAATAATAATAATAATAATAATAATAATAATAATTAGAAAAACAATAATTATATGACATTGAAAAATTAGCTGATAAGTACATACTCCACCAAACTCCAACATATCAGATAGTTCACCTTTGACTAACCATTTCTTGGCATTCCCTTTACTACCACATCCCCCATTGATATGTGTAGTTCTCTTTTTAAGTACATAGTGACAGAGAAAAGCACAACAATGCAGAAACTTCAATAATTTTAAAAAACAATGATGCAAAATTAGTCAAGATTCTCAATCACATGCCATCTTAGAAATGTGAAGCAGAAATTCTAGAATTTCTGAAAAATTAGGTCTCAAAGATGGATCTTGGTGCCAACACCACTGAAGCAATTCCACCAACTTTGGATGAGTATGCCTTGGAATTTTAGGCCTCAAACCCTGTAATTTATCCCCCCAAAATCATCCAATTAATAATATTTTTTAATGAGTTACATTTGATTATAACCAATATACTTTACTATATTCAAATATTTTTAATTTGCAGTGCACATATAATTTACTAGTGAATGAATACCTTGTGAACCACTCCAACTGCTGCTTGCAATGGGGACAAATGCTCATAAGGAAGCTGACATTCAATCATAAAACATTGATGAAAGGTGTAACTTTAGGGCTATATGATCACAAGCAAGAGAACACCGAACCGAAGAGTGAAAAAAAATGCAAGAAGCATTACCTTTCCTGTAAGCAGCTCCCAAAGAACAATTGCAAAGCTAAAGACATCGACTTTGTGATCGTATGGTTTATGCTCAATAACCTTCCATATGTCATTAATCACAGGTTAATTGTAGTTGTTCATGACAGTAAACCACACAAAAAGGAAAGATCAAGACACAAAAAGTTACGTGCTTATAGCAATGCTTATATTTATACACACACCTCCGGAGCCATCCACCGATAAGTTCCAGTCTCTGCAGTCATTATACCAGATTGATTACGCACTCTGGCTACACCAAAATCAGCAACCTTAACAACCTGAAAAGTATGTCAAAATAGGCACAACAGCATAAGTTCTCACAACTCATAAAATCAACTATAACTAAACTCTGTGAAGTACTGTTAGCAAAGACCAAAACATTTGTAGCAGACAAAAATGGTAGCAGTAAAATGTAAAGTAATGATATGTTGTCAACTTACCCCGGTCCTATCTATCAAAAGATTAGCTGACTTGAGGTCCCGATGTATGATATCATTCTGATGTAAATATTTCATTCCTTCAGAAACATCGATGGCTATTTTGAGCAAAGACGGAAGAGTAAGGACGGTGTTCCGTTTATGTAACAGGTCGTAAATACTTCCACCAGACAAATATTCTGAGATAAAAACAAGTTATATTGAAATTGACATAGTCATAATCAATAGGAAGAATGTAACTAGGAATTTGGGAAAGAAAATTTTGACCTGTGACAAGGTAAAGGTATGGGGTTTTTGTACAAGCACCAATAAATTTGACAACATTTCGGTGATGAATTTTACTGCAACAGTTATAAATTAACAAAAATAAATTGGATATAGATTATAAAGTCTATTTCAACAACAAGATTGCTTCAAGGACACAGTGACCTATATTGAATATATTGTAGAACAAACCTTAGGATATAGACTTCCTGAGAAAACTCCCTTTGTATATTTTCATTCAGACTTTCTTGCTTAAGGACTTTGATAGCTACATCTTGATTACATAATGTACCTTTATACCTGTGTCAGTTATCAGTAATTCAACATATACTCAACCCACAAACATGTCAAGGAGATGAAATTAAATTATACTACTCACAAATCACTGAAGGATCCAGATGCAATTTTCTTTTCAAATCTAAACCAACTTGCTTCACATGTCGAGACACCATTTTCAGGAGTGGGAATAATTACATGTCTAGATATAATGTTCATCCTAATTTTCTCCTGCTCTGCGAGAGGAAGACTGCCATTTTCTTTCAACTGAGACCGCTCCTAGATTCGCACCAAAATATATTCCGTAAACATGTAACCACAATTAGTAATAGTATGAAATGGGCCTACCTCAAGTTTCTGAATTTTGTTAGCTAGTACATGCTTTAACTTTTCTGTCTCCTATAAATTTCAAGCATGGACCAATTGTCAATCATATATTCATATACTCTCCTTTCTCTTGTTAATAAAAGGTTCAATATATAGCACGTCCTATTGAAGCTTAAAAGCAATTAAGTTCTCAAACTTAAAAGGGATTATATATAGTTTTGTTCAAACTTCAAACATGTTTTTATTTGAGTTTCATGATCGAAGCTTATTTCCTTGAGTATTTGAACTTCAAGGAAAATACTGAAGGAAATAGGCTTTTGATCACGGAACTTCAAATTTTGAACTGCGGAACTGAACTGCAGTTAAGAAAATATTGGGAAATACCTCAACTGCCCAACCACCAACAACGAAAACATCTAACGAATAGCCATCCAAAGTCGAAAAAGCATGTGCTTCTTGAATGTCCAGGCCAGTCTCAGACAGTAAAGAAGTCAGCTATAGTTGCAACACAACACCTTAAATCTATAAAAACCTTGATTTCAGCTAGAAATATTTGCACACGAATAAACGATATCAGCTAACTACCTGACTAAGAAGTTTTGGCTTGTCATTTGTTGAAATTGTAATTTCATGCATATGCCTGCAATGCAAAAGGTCTATTAGAGTGAAAACTAATGAACAAAATAAAAAGTTTCAACCAATAAAAATATAAATAAATTACAAAAAGGAGAAGAACAAGTAAATATATTATTCACACAATCATGCCTCATCATTTTGCCCTGAATTTCAGAATCTTGAGGAGTAACTTCACTTTGTGAGTTTGAATGAAGGGAATTACTACAAGCACTCACTCCAGAAGCAGAACGAACCTGCATAAAATATATATTACCATGATCTAAGCAAATCAATTGGCTAATGCAGGTAGATACCAGAAAAATTTCCATATCCTGATAAAACCAACACATTAATTTTCTCTAAACATATCAAAATCAAATTCTACAGATTTGGAATCAAGTTTAGCTCCTCCATGTTACACTTATAATCTTATTGTGATTAGCTAATACATAAACCGGTACCACCGGTACAAGACGGACTTCAAGTGCAGGTCCAGTTGCTGTAGCTGAGGTTCGTGCGATATGCAGTAACCTTTTATGCATGAGAACATATTGGGCCCTCTCCACATTCATATCTAAAGCATACCTAAAGTGCAAGAGAAATGATGTTTCCACATCAAAAAATTATTAACAAATTTGTTGTTAAATTTTTATTTTTATTTTTTTAATTCAATTTTTTGTGTATTTAAAGTGTAAAACTTGCTCATAATATAAATAGTGATTGAAGGTGAGAGAATGACGTTTGAAGGTACCTACCTAGTGGGAAGGCGATGGAAGTGCGCCCAAAGTTCGTCGTCAAAACCAGAAACCATAGCCTCATGGACATTCAATTCCCTAAGCCGATTAAGAACTTTGATGTAAACTTCAATCTTCTGTCTCTCCTTTCCATTTTGATACCATTCAGAACCCAAAACTACTTTGCTATTACAACAACTCTCTGTATCTCCCATGTACATGAAACCAGCTCTTCAACAAAATAAGAAACCAACATCAACCATTTATATATTTTATATTGATGTGGATTATACACACAGAACAGCAATATTTTGCTTTGCTTATATCACCATTTTTTGTACAAGAATCCAACATCAACCATTTATTTATGAATATACACTGTCACTAGTGCTGGCAGATGAATGCAAGGTATTTTAATTAATGCTTTAATCATGTACGTAATCCTTTGATGGCATCACCACCACCATACAGTGGCGCCCCTTGTTTCTTTCGCTAAACTCACCATCATATCACACTCAGACACAACTAAATTAACTTAATACAATATTCTATTGTTTATATATATTTGGTCCAGCAACCATTCTTACTTTCTTATTCACGAACTAGATAACTTTTGGTTCTAAATTAAATAATAATTTATCCACTAATCTAATTCATGGGGTCACTGATTCTTTTGGTCACTATCTTAATCTTCCTTATCTCTTCTCTTCCTGTTTAGTTAAGTCCATGCGCTAGTCTTTTCAAATTGATGAACAGTATCATATCCTGGGTATATTACACTACATAACATTCAATCATTTCACTTGACGCTAAATACTCCCTCCGGTCCTTTTTATAAGGAACACTTAGGGTAAAAAATTTGGTCCTTTTTATAAGAAACTTTGATCAATTTTCAAATGTTTTAAATGTTCAATTTCACTTATGCCCTTATTTATTATGAGAGAGAATTTAAAAATAAGTAAGTTAGTTGAATAAAGAGTAATTAAATAAGGGTATACATGGAATAAATTAAAATTTATAAGAGTATTAAATGAAAATAACTATGTTAAATGTGCTTCATTGATCTGTGTGATTTTTTCAAAGTGTTCCTTATAATAAGGACCGGAGGGAGTAATTACTTTTAAACCAATTAGTTTTGTTGAGAATCTATATACATGCATGTTCTATTAGTATAATTTTAGCTAGCTTAGAAATAAATCAGCCTTTAAAATGAACCTCAAACAAAATCTAGCTTCTATAAATTTAAGCCAACAATAGATTCTTAGTAACACCACTAATTAATTAAAATTCAAATTAGTTCTACTAAATTTCTGTGGGACCCATATAATTTAGTGGACCATTTAAGTTTAACTAATTAGAGAATACATATATTGAGAAAATTGTGTTAAACCTGTTTAAATAAAGTATTGTGAGACACATTAATGTATGGACCAAGACCGAACATCTACTAGATTGGTCAAACAAACCAAAAGGATCTGACACGTGGAACTACTTTTCTAAGGAATAACACTAGTCCTGTAAACCTCAGTCCAGAGTGGACCATTATCCACAGCAATATGCACGTAAAAGTCAACGGTTGTTATAGTAAAATTCTAAGCCATTCTTCAGCTGCCAAAAAGGCCACCAGTGAGATTTATGGAAGCCCTAGTTCTTCAGTCTGCCCAACTTTCATTTTCTCTTTGTAGTCTGTCAATTCTCTTTTGTACCTTTCTTTGTCCCTTAAGCCAATGTTTTGGTAAATCTGCATTATTAGCCACACATATAATTACATTTTATATCTTACTCTAATCAAAACTATTAACATTGATAGCCAACAACCATATTGCAAGCAATTAAATAGACTAATTAGGATTAAAAAAACACACAAATGAAATGACCCTTATAATTACCATTCTTTCTTCAGGGCTAAGACTATTCCAGGATTGACCAATCATTTTAGTAAACTCCCTTTCTCTGTTTGGGTAGAGTTCTTTGAGCTTGTAATGTTTTTCAGCAAAGAAAAAGTTATAGCCACTCCTATTTGGTTTTGGATAGTTTGGGTCCCACTTTCTTTTTCTTCTCTTCCTCCTACCAGAACTATGAGATTGAAGATTGAATGGTACAACAGCATGTTGTGGAACCAATGATGGAGCTGCAACCACTTGATCTGGATGATAAAGCACCCCTTTCAGAACCTCTGAACCCAATTTCACTGACACTATATAACCACAATCAAATTTTCCTTCTATTGTTCCTTTTCCCAAAAGACATGAACTATCTACATTCACTGCATACATAACAAACAGTAAAATTTTCAGCATTGCAAAGTTCACTAACAAATATGCTGACAAGTTAAACTAAATCCTCAACTTGAATCCACAAGCATGTTTCAACAAATTTCTAGCCACATCATTATTCATTTCAAATTACAATCATTTAACATCATTAAACTACTTTTTGCGCTTAACCAACCAATTATTAACTCTTAGTAGCATTACAACAAACACATTCCTTATTAGATTCACACATGAGTAATAAGTTGAATTAAAATGCGATACAAAATGCAGATGCAACAAATTGTCTAAACTCTAAAAATGAAATTGAAACAATTCACCCTAATCCTGATTCCAATTTTGCAATTTCAATGTCTACTTCACATCAACTTAAATTCCATTAACTTGATAACTGTTAATTACCTTCATCATGAGATTCAGCACTATCATTTACCATCTTAGGTGAATATTGAACAATAGCCAATTCAGGTCGCCACGAGGGACTATTTCCAGAAAATGTGTCTACAAGATTGCACATACAAATAAATTTCATTTACATTTACATTCATTAATAAATGTAAGAAAAATAGTGAAATAGTACCTACCTGCTGAGGGAGTGAATATAGGACCCTGAACTTTGAAGAAGTGAACTTGTTCATAATGGTAAAGAAGATTCAAGTAATGTTTTCTTAGTACAAATGAAGCACTTGTAGTTGTAGATGAGAATCTAAATACACTACCTACTTCTCTCCATTTCTTCTCCACAACTACCTGAATTTTGAAAAAATAATTATTAGAGAAAATAGAAATACACCGACAGACAGTGTAAAATAGTTTTAAACTCAGTTGGACAGTAACGTCCAATGAACATCGTGTATTCCGTCAAATCACACAGACGTTTACATGATACGGTAAATTAGTGGTTTCTTATTAGATAAGAGCGTAAAACTATTTTACACGGTCAATGCATGTCGATTAAAGTCTTTATTATTAGAGTGAACAAAATAGTATAAAACAGATTTATCTTATAAGGAGGTTAGGAAACTAACCTTCTCATAACCGCTTCTCCTTGTAACCTCCACGTAAAGAACGTGCAAATCTAGCTCCTTACCTCCAATCACAGGAATCCTATGCAAATAATCCAAAAATGAAATCACATTTACAGTACTTTGATTTCGATTATGGAGATGAAATAATAATTTTGTTTGTATTAAGAAAAAATAAATGAATGGATGGATAAATAGAAAGTTAGTTACATGAATTTGGTAGCCATAAGAGAGTGAAAGCGACGAAGAGTGTTCCAGAAGAGAGTAGAGTCATTGACGACGTCGTTGTGAGAGGCGAGTGGAGGAGGATAGTGTTTTCCTTCTTCACCGCCGGAGACATTGGTTCTTGCTGCCGATGACATTCTTAACAGTTAACACTTAACGTCGCCGGCACTGTGAAGTATGAATGTTGGAACCGTTGTGTTTTGAAATTGAAAATGAAAAGAGTAGTGTGAGTGTGATAGTACTAGTAGTAGTAATAAGCAATTAAGGAAAGGGTAATGAGTCTGAGAAAAGGTGAGAGAATTAAAGAAGATGATTTGCCGCGTGGGGGGGAACGGTTACGCAGCATAGCATAGCAGTTAGCAGAGCAGAGCAGAGTTTGCCTTTTTCCTGATTTTCTGGGTGGGTGGATGGATGTCTTAAGTACGCTGCAAATTCCTAAGTTAAAGGACTTTTCATTCTTATCTGTACTAACTTTTTTTTAATGAATAATGCTAATGAAAAATATCATTAAAACTTACATTATAAAATAAATTTAAAATGAAATTTAAAATCGAGTGAAGGTATCTAAACTATTAATATCCATATTGTTGATCAATGTTATGAATTTCCTCTTTTTTTAATCAAGTAGTTCGGTGGTTAGAAATTTCACCTTAAAGATGAATACGTGGAGTGTTAGGTTTCGAATTTTGACTCTGCACATGTAATGTAATGTCCCTATCAACTGAACTAAACTCACGACACGATCAATGTTATGAATTTAATTACTCTATCATCGGACAAGAGTAAGTTATTTTGTTTACATTTTGTTTTTTTGACAACATTTTCTTTACATTTTTTCCATTGTATTAATGTATTGTGTGGTGATTGGTGATAGTAGCAGGCTGACATTAACAGAGCTTCCCAGCTAGATTTCTAGCGTTGACATGAATTTGTGCTTCTGACTTCTGCTATGCTCTTCGATGCCTGAAACGTATCTTTCCATACATCAAAGAATCAAATCTATGATATCATGTACTACGACCGGTGGTATCTCCATCCTATAACTTTCACAAACGTTAACATGTGCAGAGATACTCTCTCTGTGGCAACATATAAACAAAAATTATTATTTTAGGTTTATTGTATATTCAATGTCTTCCTCATGTTTAAGGCATGTGATCATGGGGCAAGTTGGGTCGTGGATCTTGACGAAGTGGACTGGACCTGATCTTTTGGGGCGATGAGCCCAATAAGGGTGTTAATGGGCCTATACGAATTAGGCCCTTGCTGGTTTGCCCAGTACAGTAATTATTTTGAAATGAAATTATTTAATAGAAGTTTTTTTTATATTATAGATCATATACATCAATTATTCAATAAATTTTAAAATTGACATGTCTTTAATAAAAAAGAAGCAGTAGTAATATTTAGTGTTTGACATTCTTTTAAACATGGAGGAAAATTTTAATACGAATTATGGTCCATTCTTAACCAATACTTGAAAACGTTTAAAACTCCAACGATTAGAAACATTGTCTTTTGAAAGTAGAAGTTAATAGTCTTTCACATTTTTACTATTAATATAAGTTCTATTAAACAATAAAAAATAAAAATAAACTTACATTGAATCAACATCAATTAGATCACTCTCTTACTCATAATAATGAAAATCATTAGTTTTTACTTTAAAAAAATATCAATTAACTATCTTAAAATTTCTTATTATTTTTAAGTACTTGTCTACCCGTCTATTGTTTTGAATGAAAATTCATATGATTTGTTTGTTAATTCATATAAAGTGGATAATGTGTTTTTTGATTTTAGTCCTTACAATTTTTTGTTTTCTCTACAAATTAAATTTGTTCATCCTAAATTAATCTATATAATATCCATAACCTTTTTCTTTTGATCATGTAATATAATGTGTCCTATAATACGTGTAACTAAAATTTGTTCATGAATATGAATCATATGCCCCATAGTTAGTAGGTTAATGCTACGATAGACCAGTTTATTGTGGATAAATATTTAAAATTATAAAAAAAATTAACGACTATCAATAATAATTTTTAAAAGTAAAAATCATGATTTTCTTTTAATAAACATCAATTCAGTGGTTGGTATTAAAATTTTCCTATATTAATAATATCCACAATATATCTCAACACTAGCCAATTAAATTCATGTGTTTGTCATCTTATCCATTTGAGAAAAATGCTTCAGCCGTCAATATGTAACCTGGACTGGGTGATCTACCATTGCTGACCTGGCAACACATAGAACATCTGAACTCCGAATGGATAGTTAGTACAAATAACAACAGATATTTCAAAAGCATATACAGAGGGCATTTGGTCTAGTGGTATGATTCTCGCTTTGGGTGCGAGAGGTCCGGAGTTCGATTCTCCGAATGCCCCTTTTTTTCCTATTTTCCTCAAAATTTGCTGCGTTCTCAACTGAAGAAATAAACATTTGCTATTTGAATTAATTCATATATTTGTTTTTTGACTTATTTGTTAAACGCTTTATAAGTTGGTCCAATTGGTTTCTCCGTTGCTATCCAATTTCTAACATTGTTCTTATTGTTCACAAAAAGAATATATTCATAATTATCAATGGTTTTTTAAATATATAATTTTCTCAAAATTTATTACTCCAATGTAAATTCTATGTGAAGAATCATATAAAAAGTATGTAATGAAGTTTTATCCGATTTTCCATTTTCCTCTAACTTACCAAATTATTTGAACCAATATCTAATGGATTTCTGAAATCCACAATTATTTTATAAAAAGTAGTTACAACCAAAAAGAATGTAAATTTTTGTGAAGAACATGAGAAAAGCATTTTAATTTTTAAACTAACACTCATTCATCAATTCATCAATTTAATTTTTAAACTATTAAAACGACTATTCAAAGTAGTTATAGATGGAAGCAATTATTTTTAGTCTAGCCCCAGAGGTTTGAGAAATGCGTATGAAATAGGTTCAATCCGTTTTAGTTTCTAAACAATCACTCATTTATCAAATTTAATTTTTAAACTATTAAAACGATTACTCTATGACTAGCTGCTCTTTTTTTCTGTTCTGCCTCTTGTTTATCTCTTTCTTCATGAGAATATCTCTTTCTCTAACCATCGACAGTGATGGAGTTCGACATTTTTAAGATGAACTGGAATGTGCTTGAGTGGGAAAAGATTGAAACTTTGGGTGAATACTCCTTGTTTATAGGGAAACTTTCTTCGCTTTGTTTTTATGCGACTGATTTTGTTGAGTGTCGTCCAAATTGCATCTATTTCACTAATAATTTGGTTGGGAACCGTGATTTTGGTTTTCGTATATATAATTTATCGAATGGTACGATTGAACCATTCCCCTGTGATGCAAAAGCTTTCAATTTGCTTTTAAGATATCCGGTTTGGGTTACACCAAATCCGTAATGAGCTTAAAATCTTAATGCTGTAAGTTTAGATAGCTGCTTTGTGTTTATTTGTTTTGAATAAAAAATCCTTCTTTTGAAAGAAAAAAATTAGTCTCTTATTTATGTTTGTTTTCTTGGTTAACAGTTTGCTCGCTACAGATATATATATGGAGTCATGTGTATCTCAACGTATGTTGCTTTACTTGTACGATCGAGAAAGATGGAGCGAATTCAACCATAGACTTTATGATCTATTTGATGCGTATTTTGATTAAATCCCTAGTTATACACTATTTTGAATTCAAAACTATAATTGTCATTTGTTTTTGTTCTTTTTAATGATAATGATGGTACGTCTTAACATAGTGGAAATACTTTGTTGAATTTGGCTTAGATTAATTTTTTTAATGATATACTATATTATTGTCTTATATTTGACTACTGACTACTATGCAAATGCTATCGCATGTTGCTTAATGAGCATCAGGATTTTAGGTGCCAAATTGAGGCAATGATGTGAGCTCAAAAATATTACTACCTCGTAAAGAATAGGTTCTAGCCCCCTCTATTGAGACTCAACACAATTCTTATAATCCAAAAAGGCCTCAGTGCACTAATGAAGGCCTTAATTAGTGCCAAGTTGCTAGCTAATTAAGGAGCAGCATGCTGTTGTATTTACATTTGATGCCTATTATTTGTTTGGATGAAAATCTCAGTTTCATAATATTTCTGTCATATTGTATTAATCTCTTCACTTTAATGTTTTGAGTGTTACTTGCTCAGTATTGAAGTTTTGAGAGGTGTAAGCAAAAGAAAAATTCATCTGGGACAATCTTCAATTATCCCAAGTATTGTGCTTTATCAAAGATTCTTAAATGGTATTTTTGTATTTCCCAGTGATCTAAATGGGAAGCATGTTTTCCCCAACTACAAAAAAGTAATTGCAGCATGTCTTAGTTGAAGGAGGAAGTTCTGAAAATGTACTTGCTTTTAGGATAAAAAGACATGGTTTCTTAGGCTGTAATTTTCAACTATGTTAATTTATTTTTCGCTTGTCAATTACGCTCTTACTTTTTTTTTTCCATGATATTAGTACGAAGTTTTCATCGCAGTATAGGCAATTATGCCCTTACTTTTTCAATAACTTCACTACACATTTTCCATAAATTTTAGGGGATGTATTGGATTGAGATTTTGAAAGACTAGTTCAAGAATTGGCCGCCCTAGCTGAAGTAATGGGTCCATTTGAAATAACTTATTTTTGAGCTTATGCAAAACAACTTATGCAAATAAATTAAGCTATTCCAAACGGGCCATATGAGCAACCGAATTCACTTGTCACCTTATAAACCGTTAACTTTGATGTGTCTTAATAACATATCAAATTGCGTAAAAAAAAATAACATATCAAATGATTTTCAATTTTTTTAAAAAAATTTATGGATGATCTATCTGATATAAAATTTCAATCCAATGTTAAATTGTGTAAAATTCATCGAGATAACGAAGATACAAAGAAAAACATCGAGATTTACAACTTCGTCTCCTAAATACAAAGAATAAGAGGTTTCAAATCCCCCACCATCTTACACACATCCTTCCTCTTTTCAAGGCCTCCCAGCCCTCTAATATTCCAAGAAATAATCTTCATAAAAAACACTTAACCCCTTCACAACCATAAATTATTATAACGAATTTTACACAATCCCTCTTGATGGTCAGGAGTCGATAGTGGTGTCGCATCTCCAGTTTGCTGACGATACCCTCTTGATGGGAGTTAAAAGTTGGGCAAATGTTCGGGCTCTTCGAGCTGTTTTAGTGCTTTTTGAGACTATGTCGGGTTTGAAAGTGAATTTTCATAAGAGCATGTTGGTTGGTGTTAATATTCCTGATTCCTGGTTAGACGAAGCTGCGTCTGTCCTGTGCTGTAAAGTGGGAAAGATTCCTTTCCTTTACTTGGGTCTTCAGATTGGGGGTGATCTGCGGCGTTTGGTGTTCTGGGAACCAGTGTTGTCTCGCATAAAGAATCGATTGTCCGGGTGGAAAAGTCGCTTCTTGTCGTTTGGTGGTCGTCTGGTTCTGTTAAAGTCTGTCTTAACCTCTTTACCTGTCTATGCGCTTTCTTTCTTCAAAGCTCCCTCAGGTATCATTTCCTCTATTGAATCTCTTTTCATTAATTTTTTTGGGGGGGGGGGGTGTGAGGATTCTAGGAAAATCTCTTGGGTTAGTTGGAAAGCCATTTGTTTGCGTAAGGAGTTTGGAGGTTTGGGGGTTAGACAGTTGCGTGAGTTTAACCTAGCGTTACTGGGTAAGTGGTGTTGGAGGATGTTGGTGGACAGAGAGGGTTTGTGGTTTAGAGTTTTGGTAGCTCGGTATGGGTTGGAGGGTGGTAGACTTTGTGAGGGAGGTAGGCGAGGTTCAGTATGGTGGAGGGAGATAGTGCGTATTAGGGAAGGTGAGGGTGAGTTAGGTGGGAGTTGGTTTTGGGAGCATGTTTCGAGGAGGGTAGGGGACGGTTCAGATACCCTTTTTTGGACCGATCCTTGGTTGGATGGGATCTCGTTGAAGGAACGATTTGGGCGCCTTTTCGCATTGGCTGAGACCAAATCTCGTTCGGTCGCAGAGATGTTTGCTTTAGGTTGGGGGGCAGATGGAGGGGCGTGGGTGTGGCGGAGGAGTTTGAGGGCGTGGGAGGAGGAGATGTTGGGGGAGTGTCAGTCTTTACTTCTTGACATTTCTTTGCAGGATCAGACTTTGGATAGGTGGCAGTGGCGTCCAGATCCTGATACAGGTTATACTATCGGGGGAGTTTATCAGATTCTGACTCATCAGACCTCAGTTACGGTGCATGATGCGGAAAACCTTTTATGGCATCCCCAGGTTCCGTTGAAGGTTTCTATCTTTGCGTGGCGCTTATTGCGGGACAGGTTGCCCACGAGAGCAAATCTGGCCATTCGTGGTGTTTTGTCTTCTACTGCTGATACCTGTGTTTTTGGTTGTGGAGTGGCTGAGTCGGCCTACCATTTATTTTCGTCATGTAGCATTGCTGGATCTCTTTGGGACTTAGTTTGTGCATGGGTTGGCATTCCTCCGGTGGCTTTTACTACTTTACGTGACCATTTTGTCCAGTTTACAGTTTCCGCGGGTGTATCTCGAGCGTGGCGATCCTTTCTGCAGCTTCTTTGGCTAGTTTGTGTTTGGGTGATATGGACAGAGAGAAATCATCGCCTGTTCAAAGGCTCAACAGACACACCTCATCTTTTGTTGGACAAGATCAAGCTTTTCTCCTTTAGGTGGTTGAAGCCGACGAATATCACGTTAGTTTCAAACTACCATAGCTGGTGGTCTAGTCCTTTGTTATGTTTGGGCCTTGTATGATTTGCCTGTGCTTGTATTTGCATTTCCTTGACTTTAGTGTAAACTTTTGTAGTCTACCTTGGTACGTCTTGTGCTGGGAAGACTGTTTGTGTTAATATATTTCATTTTGGCTTCTTCAAAAAAAAAATATTGATGACTTGCGCACCATGAAAATCTTGATGGAGTTTCCACAATAGACTTGGCCATTAATGAAAAACATTAAGTTTGTTTGGTTGAAAAAAATTAATGTGTGAAGTTTTTTTTGAAGATTTTTGTTTTTACTGGGAATATTTTTTGAAAATTTTAAATTTAAATATAATCTAAAATTATAGTTAGAATGTAATGATTTGAGATTTATTTAGAAATTTTAAAATTAGTTTGTCAGTTAAAGATATAATTTCTTTTTACAACTCTAATAATATGAGAGTATTCCACGTATTTTAAAATTCAAAAGAAAATTCATATCAGATGGACGTAGATTGGAATGAGTTACCGCAAGACATCGTTGAATCAATCTCCAAAAGATTAACGATCTACGCCGATTATCTCCGGTTCCGATGTGTATGTTGCAGTTGGAGTTCATCCGTTCCCAAAACCCCAGTCCATCTACCACCTCAACTCCCATGGCTCATGATTTCTCACAAATCATTCTTCAACCTCTCCAGCAACAAAATTCACCACCTCAATCTTCCTTCTCTATATTTCGGTCACACCCGTATCTTCGGTTTCTTATGGTTGGCTCGTCATTCTCGAAGAAACCGCTGAGCTTAGTCTTGTTAACCCAATAACAAGAGCTACTATCTCTCTTCCTTCACTCCAAACTTTTCCAGAGTTAGTTGCATTGCTTTCCGGTTATACTTATAACAACCATCACCTTATTAAAGTTGTCTTGTCATCTAACCCCTCGCTCAGCGATGATGATTTTGTTGCATTCGCTATTCTCAATCGAAGGGATTTTGTATTTTGCAAAAAGGGATACAATTCTTGGGTTCTCCTCAATTATCCGGGTACAAATAATCACACATGGATAGACGCTGTATACAAGAACTGTTCGTTTTTTGTAATAAGCACGAGTGGAATAATTGCGGTGTGTGACCTTGATGGTTCTCCAATATTTCTTCATGAGAATATCTCTTTCTCTAACCATTTCAATAATACGTGCTACACTGTCTTTGCCGGAGAGGACATGTTGTTGGTTAAACTTAAACAATCGACAGTGATGGAGTTCGACATTTTTAAGATGAACTGGAATGTGCTTGAGTGGGAAAAGATTCAAACTTTGGGTGAATACTCCTTGTTTATAGGGAAACTTTCTTCGCTTTGATTTTATGCTGCTGATATTGTTGGGTGTCGTCCAAATTGTATCTATTTCACTAATAATTTGGTTAGGAAAGGTGATTTTGGTTTTCGTATATATAATTTATCGAATGGTAGGATTGAGCGATTCTCCTGTTATGCAGAATCTTTCAAGTTTCTTTTAGGATATCCAGTTTGGGTTACACCAAATCCGCGATGAGCTGAGAATCTTAATGTTGTAAGTTTAGCTAGCTGCTTTGTGTTTATCTGTTTTGAATAAGGAATCCTTCTTTTGAAAGAAAAAGATTCGTCTCTTAATTATGTTTGTTTTCTTGTTTAACCGTTTGCTTGCTATATGGAGTCATGTGCATCTCAACGTGTGTTGCTTTATTTGTATGATTGAGAAAGATGGAATAAATTCAATTGTAGACTTTATGATTAAAGCCCTAGTTATACACTATTTTGAATTCAAAACTACAATTGCCATTCGTTTTTGTTCTTTTCAATGATAATGATGGTACGTCTTAACATAGCAAGATCGATGTACTAATTACAATTTCCAATATCATCATCATCGCTTAGCACTAGTTTCCTCTTTTCCATGCTATAGAAATGTACGACACAATTTCAGTTCCTATCACTCGGAATAATTTCACCACAAACATAAGGCATTCATTAGTGCATGAAAAAAAGAGATAGGGTAGGGATAGGAACTTAAAATAAAGCTATGGTTGTAACAATGACTTGGCTAATTTGAGAGAACGGAAATCGAAAGACCAGCAAAATTCTTTCTCCGTTCCGCCATTGCTCCAGTAACCGTGGATCGCCGTCACCGGTAGCACTCTAGGCTTTGTGGTGAGAGATAAGTAATGATAAGATATTTTTATTTTATTTTTAAGGAAAAAGCAATGATAATTTAAACCGTGAATAATTAAAAAAACATTGGAAAGCAATCATCTGCATTCTTATGATTTTGCTTTTAATTTTTCAACAGTTAGATTATTCTAACTATTGAAATTAAAGTGTGTAGAAAGTTGAGATAATAGTCCATGGAAAGAATCCTCTTAGATGTTTAATTTATTCTTCTTAAATTTTCCCTGTTTAATTTTCCAAAGGGAGCATGAACTAAGAAGACAAGAGCTCGTAGACACAACTCTTAAACTTAAACAATGAAAAACATTAGTCTAATCCATTTCCAAGGCACGTTTGTTCCTGGAATCCAACAAGAAAATCCTCTCATGTTACTTCAGAACCAAATCCAAGTATTTCAAAATTTAGTAGCCTCTTACACGGTTCACCACCACCAGTGGATCCATTTCCAAGGCATCGGTGCAAATGATATTAGGCTACAACCACATTGCAAAGCTTCAAGGAACTTTTTGATGATCTTCCTCTGTTGACTTATTTGTTCAGTAATGGAACCTGTTAAAATTGAAATAAATTTCAGGATCAAAAAGTGAACATAGTCTTTTTTTTCCTATGAAAAGAGGATAAAAATCGCAGAAAGAGTGGGAGAGTGAATGTTCCGACAGATGATACCTGCTTTGAGATGAATGTTAAACAATTGTCATCACTTTCATGCAACTATACTCACAAACCAAAGAAAATATTCACTAATATTCCACCTAGAGCATCATGTCTATCGTCAAATAATTTCATGGATGAAAAAGATAAGCTAATGTGGACAAGGTTTGTTGTATAACATTATCTTTTTTATAACCACAGTTCAAGATTAAAGCCCAGAGACAAGTAATCAAAAGAAATGTCAGTTTTCTATGTTTGAGATTCCACCAATGAAATAAAGACACCAAGAAAAAACCAAGATCAAATTACTAAGAATAAGAAACAAGTGTAGCGTTTTCATCACTATTTTAACTGCAGTTAGAAAACAACATATGTCATGTACTTAGAAAACCACTTCATTGGAATTGCTACTTTATTGTTGTAAAAAGTGTAACAATTGATGCAATGTAATATGATGTAGACACGCACAGAGCAGCGTACCATATGAATTAAATAGGACTGGATATATCTTTCTCCCTGGTCTCACAAACCCATTTCACTAAAACAGAAAGAAACATGGAGGAAAACAGAGGCATAGAATGATAGAAGAATGATATCCAAGCTCAGCTAAAAGTATGTCGATGGTAAATGCAAAGTGAAACAAGGGCTTCCCTCCCAATCCCAGACAAATTTCTTAAGACACGGTAAACAACATCAGATATTATTTTGGACTAGAGACTAATATTTTTACGACAACCTTATATATTAGTTCAAGTTCTCAGTCAGCTCCATTGAATAGGTGCTTTGACGAAGATTTGAATGAAAGTTATTCAAAACGATAATGTAACTAGGAACATGCAGAATAATGAAAAGGAGATTGGCAGATGAAATGTAAGTATGTATGGCAAACGAGAGATTGGAGAGAAATTGAATGCATACGAAAATTGACAAGACAAGGTTATACTCATAGTACTGGTAGTAGACTATAATCATTCACTCAACAGCAGTAAGCAATAACCTTTCCTATACTACTGCTTAATTGAAATTTAATTCAAACTACAGTATTGACTATTGAGTGACAGAAGAACCCTGAAATATATTGTTAGATAACCCTGCCTCTCAAGTATAGAAGTGATTTTTTATAACAATCAGAATGGACCAGCAATTGCATCATACCTTTGGTGCGATACAAATTATGTTAGGTGAAATGTAATCTCCGCTCAAACAGATTTTAACAGTATGGTGAATACCTATCCACCACATCAATGTCCTTCCATAAAAGTCAATGGATGAGAATTTCCTTCAATTGTCATCAAGCACGACAGAAGCAAAATAACCACCAACATTTTGTCGAGAGAAAAGTTCTGTGGAACACAAAAACTTCTCATTATGTGTAAAGCCATAATTTAATATAATAAATAAAAAGATAGCATCAAATACATCTAATATTACCTTGCTCATGTTCCTCAAGAGTCTCAAGATTCTCATTTGTAAGTTGTAACCATCGATGATCAAAGTAGATCCGAGCACAACATATGTATGCAGCACATTCCAAATGTTAAGGTAAAAAGCTTCCATTGTTCACAGCGGTATTTTTATGATAGAGCGTTGAAAATAGATGACAACACAACAGAAAACAAAAACTACGACAGCGAAATAAAATTTATAAACAAATAAAAACATGAAGTGTCAAAACTAGTCTTATAAATTTGAATCAATTCATTGTTGTATAATACTGCACTAGTCTAATATTTAACATAACTACAGAGCAAAATTGTAAGAGAGTGCAAAACTGGGTTCACAACAATCAATTGTACAATAGCTCCTTCAGATATGAGACAGGAAATGGAAAAATTAAATAAATACATTATGCAAAACCGAAATCTGAACATGCTGCCCTTGTTTGTCCCTGACTCATCTCGACATGTCTGCTTAGTATCTTTTCATATTGGACAGAAATCAAATCGCAGATCAAATATAACAAAAAATGCCAGGAGGGCATCGCCAAGACACCGACAAATATACTAAAGAATTTAAATTCTGAATGACATGATTAGTATGTAAATATGAAAAAATATCCCAGTATCCAAGGCCATTTGGTCTAGTGGTATGATGCTTCTCACTTTGGGTGCTAGGCGTTCCGAGTTCAATTCACGTAATGGCAAGTTATTTAAAACACATGATTTAACCTAAAACATTCACCTTAATGTTTTTGGTCGGTAATTATTGGTATAACATCATTATGCCTTCATCTTAGTCAAAACTTATACAGTCTCTTCTCCAATCTAATCCAGACCAAATTCATTCACCAAGTATATAATAAGTATATTCATATAATATAAGTTTACAGTATATAAGTTTACAGTACATAAAATATGTTGCTTACTGAATTAATACATTGATCTTTCTTTACAATATACAATCTCTATGTGACATGAATATACACAATATAACAACAAGGCAAGCTTTTAAACAGGGCATTTGGAAATTAGCCTAAATAAGACACTACTAGTACAAACACAGGCGGCTAGACTTACACAATTCAGTAAGGATTTGGCGAAATCCAAACTGGAAGCGGGCATCCCAACCGAGAAAATGCATTTCGAGAATCACTAGGCAACAATGGGTCAACAGTCCGATCACGTAATCTAAAGATGCCAAAATCATGTTTCCCACAAACATCATCATGATTAGACTCCGAATAATCATCAGTGAAATAGATACAGTCTGCACAACACCCAACAAAATCATTAGCAGAAAAACACACAGAAGAATTTCCACCTACAAACAAAGCCTTATCACCCAAAGTTTCAATTTTATTCCATGTCATCAAATTCCAATCCATCTTAAAAACCTCAAACCTCGCCGTCCTATACACAAACATATCCCCCGCATCAGAAAAATCTTGTTCCAAAATCCGAGTAACCAACAACAGTTCCTCACCAGAAAACACAGTGTAAAAAATATCACCATAGAATTCAACCGGAGCCGTCGTGCGAATAATAGAGACCCGAGGAACCTCAACATCACACACAGCAATTGTTCCTCCCTTGTTGACAGCATAAAACAAACCATTATGATACACAACATCTTCCCAAAAGTGGTAAATCTCTTGTTCACTCAATAAAATCCAAGAATTATAACCTTTTTTACAGAAAGCTAAATTATTACTATCATTACAACCTACAATAGCAAATGCAGTGAATTCATCGTTTTGCGAAGGACTCGATGATAAGACAATTTTCCGAATGAAATCGTTGCACATTTCTTTCAAATCGAAATAGGCTAATTGACCGTTAGGGTTTCTAACAGAATACTCACGACCTATGTTTGAATAATCAAAGCTTAAGACGTTAGGGAAAGTGTTAATCGGAGGTAGAAAAAGAGTAACGCGAGTTATAGGGTTAAATAGAAGAATCTGAGGGGTTTGATCGAGAATTACGAGCCAGCCATGAGAAGAACCGCAAAAACGAGTGCGATTGTGAGAAGGTAAGGGATGATTGAAGAGATGAGTTTTTTGGGTGGAAAGGTCGAAAAATGATTGGTGAGAAAGAATGAGGCATGGAAGTTGTGGTGGAAGATGAAGAGGGGTTTTGGGGATGGAAGATAGAAAGGTGCGAGAGATGCATCGGAATCGGAGATAATCGGTGTAGATTGTTAACCTTTTGGAGATTGTTTCGATGATTTCTGGCGGTAGTTCAGTCCACGGCGCTACGCTCATTTTTTTGTTTTTTCGGAAATGACTTTTTTTTTTTCCTGAAAGAACTTGGAATGCTGTTATTGGTAGTACTCCCTCCGGCATTATATATAAAGCAAAAATCAATTTTTTAGATTCATTCAAAAAAAATGTATTGTGTCTATAATTTGGATTATATACATTATTTTTTTAATGAATCTAAAAGTGTAACTTTTGTTTATATATGAGTCCGGAGTAGTAGGTGGTTTGGTTTTACACACACCCCATCATTTCTCTAATCTAACTATATTTAATTTAAGCATAGTGAAGAAAAATGTGAAAAATATTAGGTCCGATGTTATAATTAAGGCGCTGGCTAGCATGGGAAAGTGGCGTAGGTCTCCCACCATGGGAAAGAGATTTTTAACCTGTATTTGCAGGTGAAACAGGTTATATCATTATAATATTAAGTTATGTTATTTGCACAATTACCACAACTGACATATTTATGAATACTGCCCTTTACAACATTAAATATTAGTTTAACCCCAAATTAAAAATATAGATGCCTCTTTCTCTGTAGTTAGGGGTTTTCATTGCACTAAGTTAGATGATGAAATTGTAGATGAAAATAAGCTTAGATTGAAGACTTCCCCTTGTATGTGCAAAAATCAAACTAATCCTTCCCAAGTTTGATCAAACTATTGATCCATCTAGTATAAAATCTAAGGTCAAATCAGAAAAAAAAAAAATAGCATGAAATTTGTGTTTTTGAGTTTGAATTGAACATGGTTTTGTTTCAGGTTCATGGAGTCTTGGAGTTAGAATTTTTTACTAAATCTCTCTCTTAAATCTTACTGAAATTTCCCAACTTGTTTTATGTTACAGTGGAGGGGTTATGAGTTTGGTGGTGGTTTGGAGGAGGGAGATGGGTTGTAGAGGATGAGTGGTTATATCTAGTGTGAGAGACACATTGTACATTTGTGTTCCTTATTTCATCCAATGGTCAAAAAACAACTTGACCATGGTGGGAAAAAAGTATACTTCCCCATTCTAAATGCCACCCTACTTGTTATTGAGTGTGCTTAATAAAATTTTCCGTTTCAAAAAAAAAAAAAGGTTTGAATGATTTGAATTTTTTTTTTACATTGTAATTAAACCAAAAAGAGAGAGATTTAGTAAAAGCGACATGGAACAAATATTTTTTTACTTGTCGTATTTGAAATTTACATGAGGGTAAAATAGACAAAATATAACCTTAAATTATCAAAACGACAAGTAATTTGAAACAAATATTTTTTCCTAAAACGACAAGTAAAAAGGAACGGAGGGAGTATTACCATGACTCATTAAAATTCTGGACAAGTTTTACGGATTAATTTGACCTAAAGTAGTATGAGAATGACTCTCTAACTATTTCAGATCCTAAATAGGGATTTGTTTGACCTAAAATAGTATGAGAATGACTTTCTAACTATTTCGGACACTAATTAGGCATTTATTTGGTCTAAAGAAGTATGAGAAAGACTCTCTAATTATTCAACTATCACCAATTAAAAATTGAATTAAAAATATGTGATTAAAATTGAATTATAGGTGAGATTAATACGACACCTTCACAACACCAATTATGTTTTTTGGTTTATTTTAAAATCAGTGGAATTAAAACTGAATTATAGGAAATATATGGGTTATATTGGTGATGGACAAATTTTAATTTTGATGTTCTTCAAATTAAAACTGAAGAACACTGCACCCTTCAGGTTGCCAATCAATCATCCTGTCCATTAATTATTTTATTAATATATCGAATGGCTAAAACCTCCTTTCCCATGATGGGAGACCTACGCCACTTTCCCATTCTAGACAGAGCCTATAATTAAAGTTGTCTAATTTTTTTAACATTTACCTTGAATAATTGGTTGAAAATTTGTTTTTGTCACCAACTATGCAGATTCGGAGACATGAGTATTTCAATTATTTTTATTTTGCCATATTATTTATAGTTTTGGTATGTCATTTTATATTAGGCTAAATTGCAGTTTTGGCCCCCCACGTTTCATAATTGTGCGATTTTGGCCCCCCACGTTTCAAATGTGCGATTTTGGCCCCCCACGTTTCATAATTGTGTGATTTTGGCCCCCCACGTTTCAAATGTGCGATTTTGGTCCCCACGTTTGCCCTCTTTTGCATTTCTTGGTCCCCGTTGACTATTTTGACCAAAAAATTGATGACATGAAATATTTTTTACACGTGTCTTAATTGTATTGGTCAACCAAAATTTATTATTATTATTTTTTTTTAAAAAAAGGATAGGTCACGTGACTTTTTCAAGAACATTATTCTCCACCACAAATATTATGTTGATGCACTTGCTTCTACCAAATTCTCGTTAATTGGTTTCAAGAATTGATTATGCTATATTGAAAAACCAGAATCTAAAAACTTGATCTCATTAATTGGTTTAACAAAAAAATCATAATTCAAAATATTCATTCATTATACAAAAGGACATTGCCGAAAAAAAAAAAATTAACCCCCCAAAAAAAAAAATCATGTGACCTTTCCTTGATTATTTTTTTTTTAAAAAATAATAATAAATTTTGGTTGGCCAATACAATTAAGACACGTGTAAAAAATATTCCATGTCATCAATTTTTTGGTCAAAATAGTCAACGGGGACCAAGAAATGCAAAATGGGGCAAACGTGGGGGACCAAAATCGCAAATTTGAAACGTGGGGGGCCAAAATCGCACAATTATGAAACGTGGGGGGCCAAAATCGCACATTTGAAATGTGGGGGGCCAAAATCGCACAATTATGAAACGTGGGGGGCCAAAACTGCAATTTAGCCTTTATATTATTAATTTGAATGTTATGAGTTTGTTTGCAAATTCATCATTTCTGTTTTTAGTGATATTAAATTTATAATTTAATATGATATACCCTATTGATTTGAATTATTGAATATCTTGTTTTAATAAAAATTTATACTCAATGTTTTGAATGCCTAGTGCAAATTTCTTTTTATCCATATACACACACAGGGGGTGTATTTATAGGAAAAACTACTATTGAGAGATTTTGAGCCGGTGGGGGAAGGTGTTGAGACCGTTACACGATATAACACTTGGGCCATACATATATGTACACTGTTCATGTCGCTAATGGACATGTCCAATTTTGGAGTGAGACAAAAGACAACTCCGATTTCTGTAGGCCTCATGTTTCTTTTATACCTCAAAAAAAATCCAATTTCGTCCTTGATAAAAACTTTGATTCGCCGAAGTTTTTTTAAGTTCAAATTCAGAAAAAATTCAGTTAACAGAAACCGAAATTTCTTTTCAATACAAAAAAAATCGGTTCGCAGAAACCGAAATTTTTATTGAAGGGCCAAAAAAAAAATACAAGGGAAAAAAGAACACACAAATGGCCTAAAGAGAAGCCATCGAAAACTCTAGTATATCATCAAAGAAAACTCTAAAAACAAGATTGACAAAAAAAAAAACTATAAAATTAAAAACAAAAAAGTTTCTCATTCCACCTCATATAGTTCTACAGAAACAAAAAAAAAAAAATCACATATACTCTCCCTCTAGTCTTTTTGATAATAAACATTTGATTTTTTTTACTTCGTTGCATAATTAATATATTTAGTTTACATTATAAATCAAATACAATAGTTATTTTTTATATTGGGGTTTTTCTAACGAAGTCAAAAAAAAAAAGCAAATGCTAAATAGTGCTCCCGGAGCACTCTTTAAGCCCTTAAATAGTAATCTTTTTATAGAATTTTTATCGGAATGCGTAAAGTCAACGCATTGGAAATTGTAGTGTTTAACTTTTTGAATAAAAAATTTCTTTAAGTGGAATTCTTAAAGAGTGTCCCGGGAACACTTGTTAGCAAGCAAAAAAAATAGAACAATTAGTATTATCTTTCTTATTAGGTCTATTAATCCACCATTTTGTGTCCAAAGTGCAAACCATCAAATAGTGATCACCATTACTACTACTACTTGAACGAATTTGTGACATGTTATTTGGAGTATAACGTGAGAGGTGGTCCACTTGACACTAATGGCACTCGCAAATCGCAATCATGAATAATAGTGGATTCATTCATCTCATCTGCATCGAGTTCTTCAATCAGGTGAAGGAGTCATGCAAGTCCCTAGCTACTTTCCTACTTCCATAATGTACTCACTCACTATTCTAGTAGTAGTAATCTTGCTCCTCTCAAATTGCTTTAATATTCAACCATAGTCAATCCGCTTATTAAATTGATGGCTACTTTATATAGTACTATCATTTTTCTATAGCATTGCTCTACTGTGTTTTGAGTGAATGAATAATCTAATGCTTTTTGAAATAGTCAAATTATTTGAAATCTGGCACGCAGTGAACACAATGCTGCACAAGATGCTATAGCACACGTTGCAGCAAGACAGTCGCAGAACACAGTAAATAAATAAATAAATTGCAGAACAATAAATAAGACAGGAAATTGTTAACCCAGTTCAGTGCAACGTCACCTACTCTGGGGGATACCAATCCAGGAATGAATCCACTATAATAGCTCTAGTTCAAAGCCCTCGACCAACACCCGGTACTTGACTTATCACCTAGACACTACCCGTGCAATCCTACCTAAGAACCTCTTAGATAATGAGACCCCGTCCCAAATTCCCTCTAACAACACATACCATGTTGCTGTCAATAATAACGATCAAGATGGAGACACTCTCCTAGAAACTAGACCACACTCTTGCTTAAAAGCTTATGAGTGAATCACACACACTAACTCCGTGCTTCAAAGCTTAGGAGCAGCTTACAATAAACAACACAAACACAGTCCTAAACTTGCATCAGATTGACACAAGAAAGGCTGACAAAAGACACAAACTCTAAACCCTAAAAACTCACACTTTGTAAAGAACACGGTTTAGAATACATGAGTAGAATAGCTTGAGGCTTCACATATTTATAGTCTTCAATTGTCTTGATGTCCAAGTTAGGTCTTCAGACATGTACAGCTGTGAGAATTGCGGCCCAACCCTAAATTAATTTCAAAAATATAATTTGTTTGTTTCATGTTGTACCAAACAAAAAAAAAAACGCCAAAAATATAATATAATTATATTTTTGTTTTAAATAACTTTCCTTTGACCGACTTCAATAAAACTTGCTGAGCAAGGCTCGTTTTGCCCAGACGCACGTGCCTGAATATATAATTGAAGCAAATCTTGACTCAGATTTGAAATAAAAATTCTGCACGAAAACAGAGCTTCAGTATGCTGTACTATAATGCTACAGCATCTCAGTCCAGCATCTGGCTGGTTGGCTTTTGCAAAATGTAGCCAATCAAAACACCAACAATCTCCCCCTTTGGCAAATTTTGGCTAAAACAACCTTAGGCCAGTGCATAGAGAGATACAGTCTAAACTTTCCTTCGAGTCAACATAAGCACACAACTAGGAAAGAAAGTAGAACGATGCTAAGCTATTTAAACTTTCCTTCGAGTCAACATACGCACACAACTAGGAAAGAGAGTAAAGAAATTCATCAGATGAATAGATAGCTAGCACGTAAGCATCAGAGGCATGCAACAGCGGAACATAACACATCTTAGCCTCAAAGTACAGATAGAGAGAAATAAACTCTCACATAGTGGATTCAAGATCGGAGAAATAAACTCCTTAAAATTTAAGCAACGCCACAGAGAATAGGAAAAATAAATTCCTATATAAGCATGCATATTAAAAGTAGTAGAAAAATAAATTCTACCTACTCCCCCTCAATATATGCATAAACTTTCACTCCCCCTCAAATTATGCATATCACATAAAACATGCTATACTAGATGCTATAGCATTATGCATCACATCATGCACAACATATTACTCCCCCTTTTTAGCCATAAATTCTGACAAATAAAGTCAGTATCACATAGTAGGAGCAAAATACATATTTCCACAGAGTTATCAGATCATAGAGAACATAGAGTGCAGAGAGAATCAGAGCATATGAACTCATAAAGTGCATATACAAACCATCATGGCAAAGAGAACCTGGAGTGTCGGAGCCAAAAAGACATGGATTGTGCATGTTACAATCCAGAGAGCATCAGGGCGTAGCCCACAAAATTAAAATCCAAAAGGACATGCAAATAAAGCATAAGCAGGTCACATAGAAGGACTTGAACAAAAACATTATCAGTAGTAGTTGCTTCAGAACTCTTTTCTTTGTCAGGAACAATAACATCATCTGGAGACTCGGATATCACGATGTTATCCAAATTTTCCCGTGCTGCAGATGTTGTAGCATCATGTGCAGCATCTTTCTCAGGAACACTCTTCTTGACATGTTCCAACACAGAGTCATTTTTGACCTCAGTTGGAGCGCTAATATCATTACCAACAAATGTTAAACACAGTAGGGGAGAACACCACATAACTTTCTCTGACAAATACTTTCTCACCACAAGAAACATCCTTATCATCAACAAACACACAATTCTTACCAAATCTTCAGATGTTTCAACATTACCCATAACAGCGTGCATTACTAAATAAGTTGAAGAGAGAACTGCACGCCACACTTGCAATAATTGCTATAACTCTTCAGATAGGCAAATCCCAAGTTTGCCTCGCAATTTTTCAAATTGGACCGCATCTAGAGCCTTAGTAAAAATATCAGCCAGTTGTTCTTCAGTGGCAATATGCTCAAGAGTCACAATACCTTCTTCAACTAGGTCTCTAATAAAGTGGTGTCTAATATCAATATGCTTCGTCCTGCTATGTTGGATAGGATTCTTTGAAATATTGATGGCACTAAGATTGTCACAGTACAATGCCATAGCATCTTGTACCACATTGTACTCCAGCAACATTTGTTTCATCCATAATAGCTGGGAGCAGCTGCTACCAGCAGCTATGTACTCTGCTTCAGCTGTAGATAAGGATACACAATTCTGTTTCTTGCTGAACCAAGATATAAGGTTGTTGCCCAAAAAGAAACAAGCTCCTGAGGTGCTTTTTCTATCATCTGCACAACCTGCCCAATCAGCATCACAATACCGTACTAGCATAGAATTCTCACCATGAGTATACAGGATTCCATAGTCACATGTACCATTCACATACTTCAAAATTCTTTTTACTTGAGCAAGATGACTCATCTTTGGCTCAGCTTGGTACCTAGCACATACTCCTACAGCAAAAGTAATATCAGGCCTGCTGCCTGTAAGGTATAATAAGCTTCCTATCATGCTTCTATAAAGACTTTGATCTACATCAACTCCCTTTTCATCTTTGGTAGGCTTTAAATGGGTTGCTGCAGGTGTTCTTTTATGAGCAGCACTTTCCATACCAAACTTTTTCACTATATTTCTTGCATACTTGCTTTGGGAGATAAAAATAGTATCTTCCATCTGCTTTACTTGGAGCCCAAGAAAGTAGGTTAGTTCACCTACAAGACTCATCTCAAACTCAGACTGCATTTGCTGCACGAAATGCTGTACCATCTCACTAGACATTCCTCCAAATACAATGTCATCAACATAGATTTGTGCTATTAGAAATTTGCCTTGATCTTCTTTCACAAATAGAGTCTTGTCATTTCCTCCTTTCCTGTAGCCTTGACTAATAAGGAACTCAGTCAATCTTTCATACCATGCTCGAGGTGCTTGTTTTAATCCATAAAGAGCTTTCTTTAATTTGTAAACATGATTTGGAAATCTTGGATCAACAAACTCCTTTGGTTGTTCCACATATACTTCTTCATTTAAGTACCCATTGAGGAAGGCACTTTTCACATCCATTTGGAATAACTTGAATTTTAGAATGCATGCCACTCCTAGAAGTAATCTAATGGATTCAAGACGAGCAACCAGAGCAAAAGTCTCATCAAAATCTATCCCTTCAATCTGTGAGTATCCTTGTGCAACCAGCCTTACCTTGTTTCTGGTCACAGTTCCACTTTCATCAGACTTGTTCTTGTAGACCCATTTGGTACCAATTACATTTGCATTTTCAGGTCTAGGAACCAAGTCCCAAACTTCATTCCTCTTGAACTGATTTAGCTCTTCTTGCATAGCATTTATCCAGAACTCATCAGTCAGAGCTTCCTTCACATTTTTTGGCTCAAATTTAGACACAAAACAAGCATTAGAAACTAAGTCAAGTGTCCTTCTAGTAGTAATTCCTTGATTGGGATTACCAATAATCAGGTCTGTAGGATGATTCTTTTGAGTACGAGTAGAAGGTCCTTTCTTTGGAGTAGCAGAGATTTGTTCAGATGCAGTAACCTCTGTATCATTCTTTGATTAATTAGTAGTTTCACAATCTACATCACCTGTTATTGATGCTGGAGCATCTTCTGCATCATCTTCAGCAGTTTCACTTGAGGTGTCATCTATTACCACATTTATAGACTCCATCATGGTTTTGGTTCTATTATTATATACTCTGTAGGCTCTACTATTTGTTGAGTATCCCAAGAATATGCCCTCATCACTTTTAGGATCCATTTTGGTTCTTGGTTCTCTATCAGACAAGATGTAGCATTTACTACCAAACACATGGAAGTGCTTAACAGTAGGTTTCCTCTCCTTCCATAATTCGTACAGAGTTGTTGTTGTTCCAGATCTCAGGGTGACACGATTATGAATATAGCAGGCAGTATTCATAGCTTCTGCCCAAAAACCATGTGAAAGCTTCTTTGCATGTAACATTACCCTTGTAGACTCTTGTATAGTTCTATTTTTCCTTTCTACTACACCATTTTGTTGTGGTGTAATGGGAGATGAAAATTCATGTATGATGCCTTCAGAGGCACAGAAGTCAGAGAAACTGGAGTTCTCAAACTCCTTACCATGATCACTTATGATCCTTAATACCACATTGTTTTTCTCCCTTTGAAGTTGAATACATAGATCTTTGAACACATCAAAGGTTTCTGATTTCTTTCTAATAAAATTTATCCAGGTGTATCTAGAAAAGTCATCAACAACAACATATGCATACCTTTTACCTCCCAGGCTTTCAGTTTGCATAGGACCCATCAAGTCCATGTGTAGAAGTTCAAGAACTCTGGTAGTGGTAAGATGCTGCAGCTTTGGATGTGGCATCTTGGTTTGCTTTCCAATCTGACAATCTCCACATATGCTACCTTCTTCAATTTTGAGATTTGGCAGTCCTCTGATGGCTTCTTTAGATATTGCTTTCTTCATGCTTCTTAGATTAAGATGACCAAGCTTTTGGTGCCATAGTTTTACTTCATCTTCTTTAGTGATTAAGCATGTTGATATATTTGCTTCTTCTTGGGGAACCCATAGATAGCAGTTGTCTTTTGATCTGACACCTTTCATCAAAATCTCACCTTCGTCATTTGTAACCAGACATTCAGATTTGGTGAAGTTTACTTTCATTCCTTGGTCGCATAGTTGACTAATACTTATCAAATCTGCAGTCAATCCTCTTACTAACAGCACATTGTTTAGTTTAGGCAAGCTATTACTTCTGAGCTCCCCTATCCCAACAATTTCTCCTTTTGCACCATCACCAAAGGTAACAAAGCTGGTTGAATAAGACTTTATACCGACAAGAAATTTACTTATTCCGGTCATGTGTCTTGAACAGCCACTATCGAAGTACCAGTCTTCCCTTGATGAAGCTCTAAGTGATGTGTGAGCAATCAGAGCAGTAATCTCTTCTTCAGGTTGAGTTGTATCACTTTTCTTCTCATTTTCACCTTTAGGTTTCCATTCTTGTTGAGTAGGGGCAGTTGTGGAAACAGGTTTGTGCTGAGGACGTCTGTTAGGGTACCCATATAGTTTGTAGCAGTAAGGCCTTATGTGCCCTTTTTTATCACAGTAATGACATCTCCAAGCATGGTGCTTTCTTCTATTTCTTGACATGGGATGCTGTTGATGATGCTGCGGCTTCTGATAAGGCATCCTTTGCTTTTGAGTTTCTTTAGGCTCCATGTACATGAGATCAGGACTGTAATTTTTGAATTTGTTGACATTCTCATAGCTAAGCCCAATATTTCTAGGCTTTCGAACATTTTTCTCTAAGATTTCCTCCAGTTGTCCATCAGCCTTATGAAGTTTGTCAAGATGCTCATCATCTTTATACAACATGTCAGAGAATTTTCTCAGCCGCCAAATGTCAGTATTTAATTTTTCAATGACTTCCTTAACTTCTTCAAGATCAGAGGATAGATAATTTACCTTCTTTTGAAGTTCCTCCATTTTTGAGATATTCTCAGATTTTTCTGCTTTTAACTCATTGATGGTTACCTTTTGTTTCTCAATAACCCTGCAGATTTCTTCACTTTTAAGACAAAGTTCCTTGTAGGATGCAGCAAGCTCTTCATAGGTTACCTCTCCATCATCAGATTCTGTATCAGATGTAACAATACCTGTTAAGACTGAGATATGTTTAGCAGTGACAGATGCTGTATCATCTTCTGAGTCATCATCCTCAGACCAACTGACAGTTAGCCCTTTCTTTGCTCTCTTCTGATATGTTGGACACTCAGGTCTGATGTGACCATATCCTTCACATTCATGACATCGAATGTTTCTGTTTAAGTTTGATTTTTCATCACCTTTTGGTTTTCCTTGACTTTCATTGCTGCGCATAGTGCCTGGAGCATTGTTTTTGAAATTTGATCTGGGTCTCTTATCCATTCGTTTCAGAACTTTGTTGAATTGTTTTCCCAATAACACCATGGCCTCAGAGATACTCTCATTAGATTCTTCTTCATCCTCCAGTTCTTCTTCATTATTTTTAGATGAGAAGGCAATGCTCTTATTTTTCTTTTCACTTCTTCCATTTGCAACACTTTCATAAGTTTGGAGTGATCCAACCAGTTCATCCAGCTTCATCTGAGATATGTTTTTGGCTTCTTCCATAGCTGTGACTTTCATATCAAATTTCTTTGGAAGTGATCTAAGCATTTTTCTTACTAACTTTTCTTCGGGAATTTTCTCCCCCAAAGCATCAAATTGATTATCATAGTCTAGAATAGTCATATGAAAATCTTGAATTGTTTCCTCCTCCTTCATACGTAAATTTTCAAACTGAGTAGTAAGAATCTGTAATTTAGACATTTTTACCTGAGGAGTACCTTCATGAACAGTTTCAAGAATCTTCCAAGCTTCCTTTGCTGAGACACATTTTTTGATTAGTTTGAAGATGTGTTTATCTACCCCATTGTATAATGCATATAATGCTTTTGAGTTTCCCAAAGCAAGCTCATCCTCTTCTTTAGACCAGTCCTCCTCAGCTTTTAGTTCAAGTGTTGGCTTTCCATCCTTGTCAATGACCACAGGGGGGTCCCATCCTTTCAGAACAGCCTTCCAAGTTTTGCTATCCATAGATTTTAGGAAAGCAATCATGCGTGATTTCCAATAATCATAGTTGGAGACACCAACTAGAAGCGGTGGTCTGCTTACAAGCCCTCCTTCCTTTTCAATGTTGCCAGACATTTTCCCTGGAGCTCACCCTATAACCAGAAAGGGTGCCTGCTCTGATGCCAATTGAAATCTGGCACGCAGTGAACACAATGCTGCACAAGATGCTATAGCACACGTTGCAGCAAGACAGTCGCAGAACACAGTAAATAAATAAATAAATTGCAGAACAATAAATAAGACAGGAAATTGTTAACCCAGTTCAGTGCAACGTCACCTACTCTGGGGGATACCAATCCAGGAATGAATCCACTATAATAGCTCTAGTTCAAAGCCCTCGACCAACACCCGGTACTTGACTTATCACCTAGACACTACCCGTGCAATCCTACCTAAGAACCTCTTAGATAATGAGACCCCGTCCCAAATTCCCTCTAACAACACATACCATGTTGCTGTCAATAATAACGATCAAGATGGGGACACTCTCCTAGAAACTAGACCACACTCTTGCTTAAAAGCTTATGAGTGAATCACACACACTAACTCCGTGCTTCAAAGCTTAGGAGCAGCTTACAATAAACAACACAAACACAGTCCTAAATTTGCATCAGATTGACACAAGAAAGGCTGACAAAAGACACAAACTCTAAACCCTAAAAACTCACACTTTGTAAAGAACACGGTTTAGAATACATGAGTAGAATAGCTTGAGGCTTCACATATTTATAGTCTTCAATTGTCTTGATGTCCAAGTTAGGTCTTCAGACATGTACAGCTGTGAGAATTGCGGCCCAACCCTAAATTAATTTCAAAAATATAATTTGTTTGTTTCATGTTGTACCAAACAAAAAAAAACGCCAAAAATATAATATAATTATATTTTTGTTTTAAATAACTTTCCTTTGACCGACTTCAATAAAACTTGCTGAGCAAGGCTCGTTTTGCCCAGACGCACGTGCCTGAATATATAATTGAAGCAAATCTTGACTCAGATTTGAAATAAAAATTCTGCACGAAAACAGAGCTTCAGTATGCTGTACTATAATGCTACAACATCTCAGTCCAGCATCTGGCTGGTTGGCTTTTGCAAAATGTAGCCAATCAAAACACCAACATTATTCATTGGTTTGGTTCATGTTTATCAAATGAGATCGATGTTCCATTAAGTTTAACCATTAGACACATTCATGTAAAAAAATACACATCAATATTTATTCCCTCTTCATCTTCTTGTTCCACTCTAAACCCATTAATTATTGTATTTTTTTTAAAGTGAAGAATTTTGTATTGCATACATTACTAATAGAAACGATAAAAGGTAAGCGTCCTTTTTACCATTTTCATTTATACCATGGAACATTCCTTTATACTTATATACAGTTATATTAGATGGTGATGTACTAGGGAAATAAGTCCCCACCATGGCACCACACCTCTAGCTTTTATTTTCAATAAAGAAAACAAAAGTTGACGCCTAAGCTGCATTGCATATAGAGAATAGGAAGCAAAGAGCATGTACCTTTTTGAAAGGTTGCACTAAGGGAGGGTTAAAAAGTTGTTCCTTTTGTATCTACTAGACTCAATTTTTCTAAATCATATAGCTTCTCCCTCCTGGACCATTATTTTTTCATCCACTCAATAAAATACTTTGACAAGTCATTTTAATTCTAATTATTCTAATTAATTACTACTAATAGTACAGTACTTAAAAATAAATAAGTCCGGATCCACCAAGCTGGTTTAATGGTGATTGATGCTAGTAGAGATATTTGCATTGCATCTATAACCTTTGGGTATAACTGCACTTTTTTTTTGTTGCCACATGGATGAAATGATAAGTTATTCGAATCATATTTCAGTCATGACGTTCAATCTAATAATTTCGATATTTTCATCAGTTGAGTTAAAATTTAGAATCAGAATGACACATTTTAATGTATCTAGTCTCGATATAAAAAGTTTACATTTAATAAAAATATTCAATATAATCCCTAGTATATAATCCACATGACCTATGTTAACATTTTTCATAAACTTTTTGCCATATACACACCTGAATATTTATAGTAGTGAATATGGTCCAAATACAAAAAAGTACGAATGAAGTACTTTATGTTCAAGTCTTCATTTTCCACTGCTTTTTGTACAGTGTGACTCGTGACTACTACTATTCACCATTGTTTGAATTTTAAATTGAACGGTGAATTTTGCATAGGCAGGGTTCTCACCATCTCAAGTGATCGATAACATGCACGTTGATTCAGCATGGCACCTTTGACTAACAAGTAACTATACGGTCAAAGCTTAGTTATGCAGCAGCCGATTTCAATTTAGTTTTCAAAGTATACATGCTCTCATTTTTTTATGGTTACCAAGAGAACAATATTTGGTTCCGTAAAAAAAGAGAACAATATTTGGCGTATGCATGAATAGCATGCGCTAGATGCACATGCACTTTCTGTTTATGATCAATCGGTTATATTAAAAATCACCGGATATATTTAATTACCATAGAGGAAGTCTCATATGAGCACAAATACAAATGAATAGTAGTGTTTTAAGCGCGCACACATGAATATGTATGTATGTATCTAAAACTATTTTTGTATGTACTATTCATTTGTATTTGTATATCATCTATGTAAGACTTCCTCCTTTAAGACAACATGTCATTGTTAGAGGGGTCTTGTTAACATGTGCCCTTAGGGCACATGTTAAGATATACCAAAATAGAAATTCATCATTTAATAATATAAGAAATTTAATGCTTTAAAAGTCAAAATGCACAAATTAGCATTTAATAATTTCTATTTTTACTTCCTTAACATGTGCCTTAAGGGCACAAGTTAACATTCTCCTTGTTAGAGATATGCATCGAATCATTATTTATAATTATTTTTTGTTTACAAAATCTAATGAGTAAGATTCATACTCCATCATTATATGGAGTAGTGCTGGTATTTTCCATTGTTCCAATGATTTAATCATAACTCTGACAACATGCCAACTGGTCCGTACCCAGCAGACTAATAAAACGGGCGAGGATCATATTCATATCATAGGAATGGTATCAACGGATCTCAATATCTCTTTTTTGTCTTTGTTGTTTTGAATTTGAATTTGTGAAAGGAAAAATTAATACTACTCCGTAGTACATTAAATTGTGTGTAGAGGATAGTTGAAATTGAAGGGTTAGATTTGAAGAAATAAATGAGGCAAGTAAAAATGGGGTTGGTCTCATAAATGCAAATATTGAAAATAAGATGTGGTAGAGTAATTATTTGTGTGGGAGTTTGTTCTTTGTGAATAATAAATGTAGTTTTGGGGTTTGTAAGAGCGTGGGTTTGTGGTTTGTGGGTGTGATGAGTGCGACGTATCGAGTGACAAAAGGGAGGGAAGATTAAAATCATATCTTTTCGTTGTGTTGTGTTATGTCACTGAGAATTTATTTATTCCATGGAAAAAGGTACATCAGAAAATAAAAAGTGTGATTATTGGAGATATTGACCATATTCTCTCTTTCTAACCAATGACAAAAGAGTTGCTATGGGTCTAGATAGGTCAAAAGCAATTTCATTTGAAAAAAAAAAAAGTATACGTACTTCTCCCGTATTACTACATGATACTCTTGTGACAAGTGTGAGTGATTAAGTCTCACATTACTTAAAAAAGTGGAGGTTAAACACTTTATAAGTAAGATGATCCATAAACATAAGGTTTTGGGTAAGAGTGTGGTGTTCAACGCACTTGTAAAATTATTCTTGAACCCAATGTGAATGATCCCCGACTGTCCTCTCGTGATGACCCAACAAATACTACTCCTACATTCGTTCTTAAATACCAGTATAAGTAAAAAAAATATTTTTAAATATATTGAAAAAATGTATTTAATTTATACTACTATTCTTATATAAACAGTAGTATAAATTTAAATTATTATTATTATTATTATTATTATTATTATTATTATAATGACCGAAAGAGTGGTATAATGTTTCACATACTTTACTAACTAGTCCAAGTGTCCAACCATGCAACAGTGGGTAGCTACTCCTAAGGCTTTGTTTGGATGATGAGAGAAAGTTGAAGGAAAGAAAGTAAGAGGAAAGATTGTTAAAGGAAAGAAAGTGAAAGGAAAGTGAATGGAAAGTGAGATGATTTTATAGTTGTTTGGTATGAATGAAAGTAAGAAGAAAGTGAAAGGAAAGATTAATATATCTTTATCAAATGACGTAAATATCCCTGCAGGAAAATGAAATAGTATCATATATTTATATGGGTCATGCTAAACAGTGCCCCCGGGACACTTGTTAAGTATACCTAAAAAGGAAATAAAAAATAAAATTTATATTGAAAAGACAACTTTTTGTACTTTTGAGACATTGAATGTACGTATTTCGAGACAAAATTTCTATTTTAACATGCTTAACCATAATCAGTGTCCCGGGGCACTGTTTAGCATTTTCCTATTTATATAAGCATGTTGAAAGTGACTATATTGTAAACAATGCAAACTCACAAGGTAAGGAAAAAATAAAATTAGAATAATAAAGGCATGTTAAACCAATGCATCAGAAAGCCGAATTAATTGATAAAAAAAAAGCATCACTTGAAGAAAACAATAGTATCAAAAGCAAGGACCCTTTTGTCATTTTATATTAATTGATCATCATTCCTACATTCCGCCGGAGGGAAGGTTTTTTAGCGTGGGACCCACATAAATCAAGCATTCCTTCCTCTCTGAGAAAACAACCAAACGTTAACGGTGGAAGCCCAATTTTCAAGATACTTTCTTTCCTTTGTGCAATCCATCCTCTCATTTTCCTTGGAACCAAACGGTGCGTAAGTGTGTTGGGTAGCGGAAACGAGGGAGGGAGTGAAAGGGTGGGGACTAGGAAGGAAGAGGGCATATGGAAAGATGAGTGGGTTTCATCAAAAACGAGGGAGGAAAGGAAAGGTTAAGTATGAACAACTATGATCATGATCATCCTTTGATCTTTCTAAATATACCCTATCATCAATGATCTGTCCAATCTCATTTTTTGACTCAGTCTGCATCTATGTAGCATGGGTACTCTTAAAATGGTGAAGTACCCGTACCGGGTACGTATCAGTACCGGATACACTATGGTACTCGTATGGTACGTACCGATTCCGTATCCATTTTTATTTGGTTGATTTATGATGATGAATAGGGAAAAAACATATTGGCTGTTGAAAAATTTCTTAAACTATTATAATTTTTTATTATATTTCAATTATCTCTCATTTTTTATGAAAATAGTTGAGACGTAGACAAAAAAAATTAAATCTTCAAAGCATGATGATAATAATTCACTTAAAAATAATTTTTCTAATATTTTATACTAACGTACCCGTACCTTAAATTTTCTAAAAATGTCGTACCGCGTACCAGTACCAGTACCGGATACCGGTACCGTACCCGTACCTAGGCAACATAGGTCTGCATATTACTTCTACAACATTACTGTCTTTCATTTGGTAAAATAAACGGAGAAAATACTCCTTGTTACACTAATGTCCTTGATACCCTAATTAAAGAAACTGTGTATGTGTATTGGATTAGGATTTTATAGGATTTTAAAAGACTTTTTTATGTTAAAAAAATCTTGTGGTATTCAATCAAGACTTTTAGAAAAGTTAAATAAATCTTGTGGTATTCAATTAAGACAATTAAGATTTTTTTTTCAGGGCAACAAAATTTGTTGGTATTCAATTGAGATTTCATACCACTTTTAAAATGTCTATTGGTATTCAAAAGTCTATGGATTTTGATGGATTCTTCTTTGCAATGGATTTTGATGGACTTTTTAGGTGGAAATACACACAAAACACTCCTCCAACAATCTCACCCAAACCCATGAGACTTTTTATAATATTTCAAGACTTTTTTTTTTTCCTATCTACAGAATAGAACATTATCAATATTCTGATTTTCTTTTCACCATCAACTCCGGTTCAATCTCTTTCAAATTTCTTCATGGTGATTTCTTTTGAATGACAATGGACATGCATACAAGTGTACTCAATATTGTTTATATATATTATTGCCCATCGATTTTAATTTTTTCAATTCATTGTTGTTTTCTTTCTTATACATTATGAATCTATGATCGATTTTAATTTTTTCAATTTATTGTTGTTTTTTTCTTTCTTTCTTTCTTTCTTATATATTATGAATCTATGATCCATTCAAAAAAATTTTCCCCTGTATCTCCAAATCAAAGGAAGGAATGTACTTGTTTTTTTCACGTTAATTATCATTCAACTGGTTTTTTTCACGTTAATTTTTTTTTTTCATTCACTTCTTTTTCTTTTTCACCAAGAATGGAAAGTTTTTTTCAATATTAAAAATTCATAAAGTCAGTTAAAATCTTAAAAATCTGTATTATAAAATCCATTAAAGTCTTTTAAAATCCAAATTGGAAAATCCTGATTGTAAAAAAGTCTTTTAAAAAGTCTTAAAAGTCAATACAATCCTATAAAATCTTTTAAAATCTTCAAGATTTTTTTTGTTAAAATTGTCTGTCAAAATCCTAATCCAATACACCCCCCTAATATAGTAAAATAGGGATTTGGCTAAAATGCACAAGTGCACCATATGGTGTATGGTGCACAAGTTAGTGATTTCATTATAACGAATACGAATTTTACAAAATTCACCGTTGGATTGAAAGTTTATATCATATAGATCATCCATAATTTTTTTTGAAAAAATTGAAAATCATTTGATATGTTATTGAGACCCTCAAAATTAACGGTTTATAAATTTTTATTAAATACCGTTAATCTTTATGAGTCTCAATAACATATCAAATTATTTTAAATTTTTTAAATTTTTTTTATGGATGATCTATATGACATAAACTTTCAATCAAGCGGTGAATTTTGTAAAATTCGTATTCGTTATAATGAAATTGCTAACTTGTGCACCGTGTGCATGTTAGAACCAGGGACGGATCCAGACATAAAAAACTAGTGTGGCTAAAATTAAACATCTCTAATATAATTTTGAAGTTGATGTCGCACCACCATTTTTGGCTCATTTACAAAATCACTTGGATAAATTAAGCTCAACTATTCTCAATAATTTTTCACATCTAAAGATCCAAATGACAATGAGCGACTCAAATTTGGTGAGTGGTGGCTATGGGGAGGGTGGACGATATTAAGAAATACGATGATAATTTTTCACATCTAAAGCTTCAAATGACAATGATTTATTTATGAGTAATATTGGTAGGCGTGTTAAGGGACGATTTGTAACGTTAATTAGTTAATGCCCCAATATGAAACCCATAAAGAGTTAAGGGACCAATTGTCCAATTTAACCTTTTTTTTATGAGTCATGATAAACGGTACTGGGGCACTTGTTAAACATATTAAAAGAGGAAATCAAAAATAAAATTAATATTGAAAAGATAACTTTGTAGTAGTTTATTTTTAAAGTATTAAACACACAAAATACAAGATAAAATTTCCTTATTAATATATTTAACTAGTATCCGAAGATAATATTTAACACAATATATATCTATCTATCTATCTATATATATATATATATATATATATATATATATATATATATATATATATATATATATATATATATATATATATATATATATATATATATATATATGTTTATAAAAAAAATATCAAAAAATCTGGTGTGGCTTTAGCCACACCATGCCCCTTAGTGCATCTGTCCCTGGTTAGAACTTGTCGTAAAATAGTTTTAAAATTTGTGTAAGGAGCATTTCAATATAAAACTTATCTCTTTTAATTTTTGGGTTTAATTTTTTTAACTAGTATTCTGAAATACTCCTTCCAATTTTATATATAAGAAAAGAAAAAATTAAATTCATCATATAATTTATGTATATAGACAATATTATAATCTAGATACATCATTCAATAATGAATCTATAAAGTAAAACTTTTTTCTTCATAAATATATGACTAGAAAGAGTAGTTATCATGATTCATGACCCAATAAACAACACGTACTACATACTACTTTATTTCATTGTTGTTCTCTCTACACAATTTTTTATATGGTTCAAGCGTAAATGTTGGATATTCGCTATAAAAAAAGATGTCTCGTATATTTAAGGTCTTAAAATTTTGAATAAAAATGTACTTTTTTTTTTGTGTGTGTGTTGTTGGAGTATTGACTTTTATTATTTCAACTCTCGGTCTCCCTAATAAATAGCACTAGAGTGATGATTCAACTTGTTCGAAAGCGATGGTGAAATATTGGTTTCGGATCAAGCATAAGATATGAGAGACAGACACTTTAAAGAGAAATGTTCGGTTTAAACGTAAGAGATTAATCATACGAATTACAAATAACTTCTTTATACGAAGATATGTTGTATCTCTTATTCTTGTAGGAGTAGAAAATCGATCAGTTGTTGTTCCTAACGTTCTCCTAAACTCTCCAATATTATTATTGGAGTAATATATTAATCTATTTGTTTGATTTTACAACTACTAACACAATATTAGAAAATTTGAAAGTTTTATAGCCATGGTGTTTGCTACTTCATTTACAAAAATAAGGAAAAATCTTACAAACAATTGTGATTATCATATAATCGATACAACATTTTTAGTAATTTTACATTAACTATTCTTCTTCGAAAATTTATAGAACACACAAAATGAATTATCGCATTCCAACCAATTTTTTCATAAACCGACTAAGTTTAGTTCTGTCTATTTTCTCTCTCCATATAATATAGTTTTGAATTTTTTTAGAATATAAATTAAATAATTAGACTAATCAAATAATACATTTGTCCCTGATTATAAGACATTGTTTGACCACTGCACGTACGCCAATGCATAATTTTGATCACTAATAGTATATTTAGTTGTCTATTAGTAAAAATATAAAAAATCAATATTTTGAAAATACTTATCAAAACAAATTGAACAAGATTATATGCTAATATTTACATTTATATATTATTAAAAAAATACGGTCAAAACAAGGTAAATGAATAGTACATTTTTGTCAAACAGGATCTTATAATTAGGGACGGAGGTAGTATCACATTGTTGTATTTATATTCCTAAAGTTTTAGTAATTACAAAAATAAAGAAATAGATAAAAATAAAGAAATGGATAAAAATTCGAGAGGATCTTAAAATGACTCAAACTCTTATCATATGAACTAATTTATTGTTGGTAAAAAATATTTGTAATTATTAGAGTCTTACTAACATGTGCTTTAATGACACGTGTTAAAAAACCGACATCTGTCCGTATGCAATTGTTTATAACCGAATTTTTCACAAATATTTACTCAAGACGCGACCAGAAACGGAGGGAGGTACAAGGTTGTGTGGGCACATGCCTGCACACTTTGGAGAATTTTTTTTAATACTAATATTAGTATATTTTGATTGTTGATATATTAATTAATTAATTAGTTCCACATTCACCTATTACTAATTGAAAATAGTTTCAATTTAGTCTATAACGTACTCTTTAATTAATATTTGAAAAAAAACTATTTACTATCAATTTAGTTTATAACATAAATTTAAAAGACAAATATCAATAAAATTTGAAAGAATGAGAAACCATTGTAGAATATTTGATAGTGGAGGAGTGTTAGCAACACACTCTTTAACAAACACACTCCAACACATTCTCTTTTATTGGTTGAAATTCACATGGGTCCCATAAAATTTATATGGGTCCACATTTTTTTATGGGACCCATGTGAATTTCAACCAATAAAAGAGAATGTCTTGGAGTGTGTTTGTTAAAGAGTGTGTTGCTAGCATTATTCTTTGATAGTGTTTAATTGGGATTATTGCATATGATGCGAAATCTATATGTATAGATATATAGTGCATGTGTATGATTTGAAGATAGTTTTAATTTGGTAAAAAAATCTAATAATAAGTAATTGATCAGATTTTTTTTCTCAAAAAGAAAGTAAAATTCATAAAACTCGTCACTTCTAATTCTTAAGCATTTGATGAATATGAAATTATAAAATTGGATCCATCTATAAAAATATAAATTGACAGTATATATTTTATGCTACAAATTTAGACATTTAATGCCCCTACTGTTAAAAATTTCTGACTCCGTCACTGGACGCGACCCACATCCGACTACTAGATACTTCTACGTGTCGATGGTTATATCAATTTTAAGTCGGATCGGAGATCCGGTTCCAACCCTATTACTCCTAGCTAAGAGAAGAGGGGAGGAATTAATGACACCCACCTCCATCTGTCTTATTTATTCCCCATAGAACCCCCTCTCACTCACATCATAAATAGGGCTGGCTATGGCTGCCTGCATATTCTTCCACTTCTTACCATTACCCTTTACCCCTACACTCTATATCCCTAGCTAGTATTAGTAGTAATCGCCAAACCAAACCTACCAATCTCATCACCGATCTCTCAAAGATTCATTTCAGTTCGTTGGTTTCACAAAGCGTTGCTTACACATATTTTTTGGCATTCTGTCCACCTCCTCTTCCTTTTCTTCATCACTAGTAATTTCCCAGCTCACTCACTGACGGACGGAGGTGGACATACTGCCAACAGACTTGTGTTGGCTTCCCTTTGTAAAACCTTCCTGATATTCAATTTCATATTCATATCTCAATTAATCTAACATTTTTTTTTTACCTCCTACTAGTATATTTATTTATTTTCTAACTCATACTATATACCAACCTTCTTTAGATGGTTATGCATTTTTTTTGTTTGTTTCTTCTTTCTTTCTGGTATTAATTTATGTTTTTGCAGGAATCAGATACATAAAGTTGCTTACTGCCTTTCATGGTTGAAATCAATTACATACACATAATTTTCTAATTTCCTCCCTTCAAAGTGGATGGTACCTTCATAATTTACTTTTTCAAAAGTGGAAAACTTTATGTATCATTTGCTCTATATATCCATGATCCATCAATGGTGTATAAAGATGTATAGGATGTTTATTTTTTAGATTAGATCAAGTAGTTTTCTTTTAAAGTTCTTTATTTATACGTACATTACTTGTGTACATACATACATACATGTTTAGGGTTTCAGAAGTCTGCTTTTGTTACCTTTTTGGGTAATGAAGATTCAATACCTTTTTGAGTGTGTTTATTCATAGATCTGGATTGCTATTGGCAAAGATATATAGCTAGCATAGCAGATGCTGGAAAAAAATTACTGTACTATGTTATATCATTATGCATCTACCTACCATCTTAATTTTTAATTAAACGTTTTCTTGTTGCAAAACCTTTCCCAAATGATAATCTTAATCTTAAGGTTATTTGACTCAACATCGATTATATATAGTTATCCAAATTTAAATTCTAGATCTTTTATTTATGTGTGAGCTTTTAGATAGTGTTTGGTTTGTCACTGTAATGTAACAATACATATTGATACATATTTAAATAAGATGTGGTATAAAAAAATTCACCAAAAATTAAACTTTTATTTTATGCAAGCTTTAGTAGGAGATTTTATAGTGGCCATGGCTGATGCATGGCCGCCACAGCCATATGTATGTACAGTCTGATTCTTGAAGGTAATAGTTAATTGAAAATTTGGTGCTTAAATTAATTGTTAATCGATGATTTGCGTATACCAAGAGGCAACATAGTACTAGTACTACTATTCCCTCCGTCCCAAAAAGAATGACCCATTTTGAATATATGCACTATTCATATATATTGTTTTGACCATATTTTTCTACTAATAAATAAAAATAAATATTAACATATAAGATGTTGTTAGATTCGTCTCGATGAGTATTTTTAAAATATCAATTTTTTATAATTTTTACTATTATACAATTAAAGATATTAGTCACCAAAGTTATGCATTGGCATGTGTGTTTCGGTCAACTGTGTCATTCTTTTTGGGACGGAGGGAGTACGAAGCAAGCATTAATTCATGGCTGAATTATCTTCCTTTTATTGCTGAATACGTTTCCATACAAACTTTATCTGAACACAACTCTAGCTAGCTAGGCTCATGATTGAACATTCTGACATCAACGTTTCATTATTCAATACATAGAGAAAGAGACAATAATCAAAGCTCACTCTTTTCATGGCGCGTGGGTTAATTAACCAGTTCATTGGTAAAGTAAGTAAAAAGCCATGCCATGTAAATACGCCTATAATACTTTCTCTAGTTCTTAATATATGAGAGATTTTATTTTTTAGATTTATTGAAAATGTAATGTATCTAGACTATAATGTGAATCAGATACATTAGATTTTTAATGAATCTAAAAAGTAAAATCTCTCTTGTATTAAAGACTGGAGGAATATATGTGCATTAGCTTGCAGCTTGCTTCTTTGGCTGTATTTTATTTTTCACCATAATGAGGTCTTTGTTTAATCTTTTTTTTCCAGTTCTCTTAAATCAGGTTTGTGTCATAGTTACAATTCGTGATTTTTTTTACTCTTTTGAAAAAAAAAACATATGGGGGTGCTCATCCAAATACATTTGGGCCTAGTGTACTAAGCCTGGTTGATGTGAGTTACTTGCCTATATGCTGGCTGAACAAAAGAAAAGCTAACCCTAATGTTGTCAAGAGTATGGTTTTTACATTGGATCGATAATTAGTATTTGATTAAGAGAACTTCTTTTGTCGTTCCTAAGTTTTTATGCGAGCTCTAAAATTACCAAAATATCTCTTCCGTTATTTAAGTACTGAACGTGTACATTCTTAAAAATTTCATGTTATAAAGTGTTTGTTTCTCAAATTTCTCATTTTAGGCATAAAAGAGGGCACATACTGTACATATTTTTATTTAGTTAAATTCTGATTGAAATACCATTGTTAAGAATTCTCCAGATTGTGAAGCTTCCAAATATTCTTTCAAATTTGTGCTCTGTTTGGTAAGACCATATTTTGACCTTATAGCTTATAAGTTCATATGATAAAAAAAGTCATGTTTGGTATATAGCTTATAGCTTATTTTACTAGTTTATAACTTATTTTTCAAACGCTATTTCAAGTAGCTTATGAACTTATAGCTTATATTTTTTTTTCAATTTTACCCTATGTCATTTTATTTGAAAAAATTTAAAAATTAATTAAACATATCTTTTTTATATCATTTCATATTTATAAGCTAGTTTTACTACTAATTTTACCAAACACTACAAATTCAATAAGCTAGTTTATAAACTATTCATTATAAGCTTATCCGTTATAAGCTAGCTTATTAGCCATTTACTACTTATTTAACAAACAGAACCTTGGTCGTTATTGTTGTTGTTTGGTGAACTGTTAAGGGTCCAAGTTGTTCCACTTAATAATAGAATGATAGGTCAATTTGATATTACAGTGGTCATCCTTATAACCTTTCCATGAAATGATATTGTCTCGTTCCATATTTAGATACTATTAGGGAAATTTGTTTAATTTGGTATGCTTCAAAAGGCAGGAATAAATCATCTATAATAATATCCATATTCCAATTATTGTCATTTTCATTGATGAGCGCTTTCACAATGTTAATTTTAGATTTTAGTAAAGGTTTAGCACTCCAACTTCTAAATCCCTTTTTGCAAGGGGAACTACGTTCTAGTAATGGTCACTTGTAGCTAGCTTTAGGAACTTGTTCAGCCAATTTTATTTTTTTTGACAGAGAACTTGTTCAGCGTATGAATTAGGATAATGTTTGGCCTTTAAAAATTTTGCACTTAAATACTCATGATTTATCATAAAAACTCCATCATTGATTAGTAACGAGAGCTTTGTCGAAGCTCTTAAAATTTCTAAAAACTAACGTCTCTTTCAGATTACATAATTTTTCCGAGTTTATATCCAATTCAATGAACCGTTATTTTAGAATTCTTACTTTTTCACTAAAAATTAGTAAAAATCATACACTTTACTACGTGACTGCAAAAGTTACAGGGTAAACATCTTACAATATATGTAGGGATAGTTGTCACAACTTTGATGAGAGTGTCTCGTCTAACTAAAGAGAGATTTGTTACTTTTCATCTTTTAAACCTTTGTTAGAATGTCCTACATACGATTAAACATCTGATTTTTAGATCTGCCAGTAAAAGCAAGGAGACCAAAATACTTAGAAAATCTAGTAACAATTTTCTATTGACATCTAATACTTGTTAGGCACTTTATACTGAAAACAATTTCAGGTTTTTTCAAGTTATTGCCAAGAAGCTTGTTGATTGTCAGCCCTAATTAATTTTTTTTTTTAGAGAAGCTCTATTTTATCTCTAACCTTTTCTCTTCATGATTTTGAGTAAATTTTTTATCGGACATCACCTGTCTTTGTATTTTTTTTTTCTCTTTCTCATTTATCTAAATAAGTGTTATTTACATATATTTGAGTTATTTTATTTCTGTTTTCATCGCCTAAGCGCGTGTCATTGTTTTGTTCATTGTCTTGTGCGACATTTTTTTGTTTCCTGTCCCTTCTTAGTGCAGTGTTTGACATATCAGCTTCAACTCTAAGATCAAATTAACAATAACATACAAATCCGAAGGCATAATGTACTATAACCTTGATTAGTAACACAAATAAGATAGCTTATAACTTATTATATTAGCTTATAAGCTTGTTTCATAACATTAAAGGTGTTTGGTAACAAGTTTATTCACTAGCTTATAGCTTTTTTTTCACATACTATTTCAAGTAGCTTTTAAACTTATAGCTTTTTACCCTTCATTCTAATTTTAACTTTTTTATTTTTATTTTTTTTAAAAAATAAAATAACTACTCATATAAAATAACCATGCACTTGACCTCATAAACTTAGCTCAGTTAGTTGAGACATCACATTTTATATGTCGGGGTCAGAGTTCGAACTCTGATATCACACTTATCCATCTCAAGGTGGAATTTCAAGTCATTAACCACATATTTTTATGTCATTTTTTTTTACTCCCAACAGCTAAATTTAACAAATACATTAATTTCGTTGCACTAATTTTTCAACTATCGGCTAAATGTTAACTTATCAACTATCGATTAACTTTTTTACTATGGGTAATCTATAGCTCACTTTTAACAAACAGCGTCTAAGAGCTCGTTTGACCTGCTTTTTTTTAGCTTTTTATTCGGTTTAAAATGAGAAGTTGGACCAAACACTTTTTTAATAAAGCTCTTAATTATAAAAAGCAATTTTCTTTTTCAATGTGAAAAATTCATACTTATCTTTTATTTTAAAAATATTTATTTATTTATACGCTTGATTGTAAAAAAAAAATAATAATTAAGTTTTTAAAAATATATTTTGCCAAACAAATTTTAGCTTAGCTTTGGAGCTAAAATACAACCGCCAAACAACTTTAACTTTTTTCTAGAAAGCTATTATTTTAATTTTTAGCTTTCAGGTAGTTTATAAGTAGGCATGGCAACAGAACCCGTACCCGCGGGTACCCGCCCGAACCCACCCTGAGTTTGACGGGGAAAAACCCATTTGACCGGGTTTGGGTTCGGGTTTGGGTTTTCCCCGATTACAAAACATGGGGATGGGGCGGGTAACGGAGATATTGGTACCCACCCCGAACCCGTCCCCGAACCCGCCCGTTTATATAAAATTACTATATTACCCCTATTTATTTATAATGTCACAAATCATATAAGTCATCTTCTCGCTTCCCAATTCCCACTTCACGTCTTTGCCACTTCCCACCTCCACCTAATTCTCTTTCTCACTTCCAATAGTTTCACTTCCCAACAAGCAGTAATGATTCCTTCTCTCTCAATTCCATTCCAAACTTTTCAAGTTCTACACATCTTATATTGCTAGGTTTCATTTATGGTTTTGATAATTTTGGTTTGATATTTTGGAATATCATTTCATTTGTATGTTTAATGCATTGAAATTTTGGTTTGTACTTTATTATTTGAAATTTTTTGTATTGTATGTATGTCAGCGTTCGGGAAAATTTTGGGTTCGGGTAAGGTTCAGCAGGACAGGGCAAGGTTCGGGGATACCCGAACCCATTTGGGTAAACCCGAACCCATTTGGGACGGGGTTTGGGTTCAATTTTTCATCCCCGTCGGGTAATGGGTGGGGAACGGGTATTTATCAATGATTCGGGTATGGGGAACGAGGAAGGTAAAAACCGTACCCGCGGGTACCCATTGCCATGCCTATTTATAAGACCTAAAAAGTCGGGTCAAACGGACCCTAACTATAATTAATAATTTAGTAAATAAAATATTTTTTTTTTGACGAAGTAAATAAAATATAATTAATAAATGCATTTTAATAAATTTCTGTAAAAAAAGAAAGAAAAGAGGTGTTTTAAATTTTAATAAATAAAATCTTTATGGTAAAATTTAAAACCCAAATGATTAAGAGACATTTTCATTTCGCGATAGTGATTTCAGAATTTGGTGCTTACACAAGTTCTGAGTGTTTACTATTTAACTTCCACCTTCATTCTCGATTCCGCCATAGCACACCATGAGTACCCTAAACGAACCTCTTCAATACCCCACCGCTCGCAGAGACGACTCAATCGTCGACGACTATCACGGCGTCAAAATCGCCGACCCCTATCGATGGTAACATAACAATAATCAAACTCAAATTCATTCATTCATTCATTCAATCTTTTTCGTTGCTCAATTCATAATAACATGCTTTTTTTAATTTTGTTTTTGAAGGCTCGAAGATCCTGATGCTGAAGAAGTGAAAGAGTTTGTTGAGAAACAAGTTCAACTCACTAATTCAGTGATTCAAAAATGTGAAACAAGATCGAAGCTTAATGAAACTATCACTAAGCTATTTGATCATCCTCGTTATGATGCTCCTTTTAGGCGAGGTGATAAGTACTTTTACTTCCATAACACTGGTCTTCAGCCACAGGACATTCTCTATGTCCAGGTTTGCCATTGTTTTCACATCATTTGTTGAATTCTTAATGAATGCTCTAATTGGTTTTTAATTCATCGGATTTAGGGCCTGTTTGGATAGACTTAATTGAGCTTGTTTACCGACATGTGTAGTACATCGTAAATTTTTTCAGTCTACTTTCGTAAGTTTGTCAGTATAGCTTATGAAAACAACTTATAACTTATATGAAATAGTGCATGTTTGGATAGATTTGTTTAGTTTAAGTTCATTTATGGGCATATACATGATAAGTTTTTTCCAGCCTACTTTCGTAAGCACTTTGGTATAGCTTATGAAAACAACTTATAACTTATATGAAATAGGGCTTGTTTGGATTGCCTTATTTGAGCTTATCCAGTGGCATAGGTTTTGTGAGACTGTTTGGGAGGATTTATCAAAACAACTTATGACATTTTTAATAAGTTTTTTAGATTTATTTTCATAAGTTCTCCAAGATAGCTAACGAAAATAGCTTATAGCACACACAAAAACAATTTTGTTTAATTTTATTCTGTTCTGTAGAAATCACTTATGTAAGCTTATGTATAAGTGCTTATCACGATAAGCACTTATACATAGACACTTATTAGATAATCGTTTATGTTAAAAGCTCTTAATTAAGTTGTTTATCCGAACAAAGCCTCAGCTATCTTTTCATTTTTCAGGATAGTTTGGACGGAAAACCAGAGGTTTTGCTTGATCCCAATGGCTTAAGTGAAGATGGAACTGTATCGTTGAACACATTTTCGGTGAGTGAAGATGCCAAGTACTTGGCTTATGCACTTAGTACCAGTGGTAGCGATTGGACGACTATAAAAGTGAAGCGTATCGAGGATAAGAATGTTGAGCCTGATACTTTATCATGGGTGAGTATCACATTGTGCCTTTGCTATAAATTAAAGTGGGCAGGGCATGCAGAAAGACCATTGATGATTGTTAATGTTTTGTTTCAGGTTAAATTTTCCTCCATTAGCTGGACACATGATAACAAAGGTTTCTTTTATAGCCGCTATCCAGCACCCAAGTAAGTGATGTCCCATGCTAACATTCTTTCCAGCATGTGCATGTTTTGCAGTTGCATTTGTCTTACAAATTCAGCAAATTATAAATATGGTGTGGTTTTCAATTTAATAGTCCTGGTCAATGATGATTTGAATTGGTATTATCTAAATGGAGATCTTGTAAATAACTTATGTACGATTGTACTTGGTAGGATTATTTTTATGTTCTGTTGATATGAAATATGAATTTATTATTTCTGCTTTTACACTGTAGAGATGGAGAAGTGGTAGATGCTGGGACTGAGACAAACTCTAACCTTTATCATATGCTCTATTATCATTTTCTGGGAACGGACCAATCACATGATATTTTGTGTTGGAAAGATCTTGAAAACCCTAAATATTCATTTGGAGGAACCGTTACCGATGATGGAAAGGTGCTGTGTTATTGTCATTAATTTAGAATTATCTGATATTGTCCATACTCTTTTTATGTGCATATAAAATTAGAAAACATGTAAATGATGTCTTTGCGCTTTTGGTGATTTTACCAACGTCAATGTATTTGACAATTCACTGTTTTATGCCCTGCCCCATATATGTTTCTAGGAGGCATCTATTTAGATCTTCCCGATTTAGCATTAAAATTTATTGCTTTAGTAGTCTCCCATGGTACCTGTTTCTCTACTCTACTATACTGCTTGGCATAATTTTCATTTCCGCACTGTTGTTATGTTAAGCAGCCAACTATTTATTAATTGTTTTAGGCAAGTGACGGAGTATTGTAGAGTATAACTGAAAAAATGTGTTTGGTCAATAGAGCTTGAAGTATCTTGCCATACAAACCTGGATTTTTAATTTTTAGAATTCTTATATAACAACATATCAAGGCAAGCAACTCATTGTAATGTATTTTTAGTACATCTAATTCTGACAGAAGATACATTCATCACATAGCATTATAGAAGGTTGTAGGATATGGTGTTGAAAACCCACTTGGGTTGGTCTGGTGGTATTGACTTGGAACCTCAGAGTGTGCTCCTCCTCGAGGTCTCATGTTCGATTCTCTCTTGTGCCAATTTGAGTGGGCTAATTTAGCTTCTTAAAAAAAAAAGGATATAGTGTTGAATTCATGACACTATAAGCCAACGAATGGTAGAGAGTATACTTTGATTTTTCTTTGTCAAGCACAATAATAAAGGTATCATGATTTTTATGCATATGGTATTAAATTCCCTTGAATCTGATTCTGTTTTTATTTATGATGCAGTATCTCCTCCTCTATATTGGAGAAGGGTGTGATCCAGTTAACAAACTTTACTACTGTGACATATCGAATCTTCCTAGCATACTGGAAACTTTTCGTAGTGAAAATTCCCCCCATCCTTTCGTCAAGCTTATTGATAATTTTGATGCAAAGTATGATTACATCGCAAATGATGACACTGTGTTTACATTTTTAACTAATAAAGATGCTCCAAAATATAAACTAGTCCGAGTAGATTTGAAGGAACCAAACACATGGGCTGATATTCTCCAAGAGTCTGAAAAAGATGTACTTGAGTCAGCATGTGCTGTAAATGGTAACCAACTGATAGTAAGTTACTTGAGTGATGTGAAGCATCTTCTTCAAGTAAGAGACTTAAAAACAGGTTCCTTGCTGCATCAATTGCCAATTGACATTGGCACAGTTTATGACATTTCTGCACGGCGTGAAGATAAAGTGGTTTTCATTAGCTTTACAAGCTTTCTATCTCCCGGTATTGTCTATCAGTGTAACCTGGGAACAGGGATTCCTGATCTGAAGATATTTCGTGAAATTGCGGTCCCTGGGTTTGATCGCTCTGAGTTTCATGTCAATCAGGTAAACAGAAAATCTTCATACTGCTCAGTTGTAACACTGTTAAATATGCTGTTTTGAATCCCATTATTCGGTATGAAAATAGGCATGCAAAGGTGTCACATCGTTAAATGGGCTGTTTTGAATTCCTTTAGTCTGCATGAATACAGACATGCTATTTCTTTGAACCTGTATCATTGTTGCTCGACTTGTTATATTCTTTGATGTGATTTCCATATTTCAGGTTTTTGTCCCTAGTAAAGATGGTACAAAGATCCCAATTTTCGTTGTTGCGAAAAAGGATATTATTTTGGATGGTTCACACCCGTGTCTGTTATATGGATATGGTGGTTTTAACATCAGTATTACACCATCCTTCAGTGTTAGTCGCATTGTACTCACAAAACATTTAGGTTTTGTTTACTGCATTGCGAATATTCGTGGTGGGGGAGAATATGGGGAGGAATGGCATAAAGCAGGTTCCCTTGCTAAAAAACAGAATTGCTTTGACGACTTCATTTCTGCAGCTGAATACCTTATATCTACCGGTTATACCCAACCCAAAAAGTTATGCATCGAAGGTGGAAGCAATGGTGGACTTCTTGTTGGTGCTTGCATAAACCAGGTCTGGTTCATTTGCTTTGTTTTTCCATTTTTATGATACACTTTCCATTCACCAGATCTCTATTTATGCTAGATTTTCCCTTCCCTTTTTATCTGTGCAGAGACCTGATCTCTTTGGTTGCGCATTGGCTCATGTTGGCGTTATGGACATGCTACGGTTCCACAAATTTACCATAGGTTTGTTTAGATTTGTTATGTCCTGTAGTTTGTTTAAAGAAATGTCACTGAATTGATTCTAAGTTTTTGTTATTCAGGTCATGCTTGGACCTCAGATTATGGTTGTGCAGACAAGGAGGAAGAGTTTCATTGGCTAATCAAGTGAGTTTTATCCTATCCTGAAATATCAAGGATAAATTTCAATATTTTATGAAAGAAGTTATATATGTAATTACATTATTTTCTTTAATTTATATTAGTGGCAAATTATTATTAACCACTGTTGGTGGAAGCGTGATAATGATAGGGTCCAGGTTTGAACAATTTACATATGCGTATGGACCGGAAAATTGCTTTTTACTAGTACTTGATTGAGAGACATATGACCAGAGTTCTCATAATATAGATGTATAGTAGACAGAGAAATAGGAAATACTTATATACTAGTACATAACGGACATTGAAAAGCATCTCTCATAACTTAAATATCTGAGACAATCCCTTTGTTGGACTATATTGTACTATCACCACCCTTGGTCCCTACTATCATGTCCATTTTGATTTTTGTTTTCTTTTCATGGAGTTCATAAGCTACACATGCATGCTCCGGTTCAATAAGCAATTTGTTATGATATTCGCAGAAGAGATAGTATGTTTTACCTGAAGCTGAATCTTAACTCGATGGTATACATTTCATGACAATTCCATAATTATTCCTTTGGGGGAACAATTTGTATGTGTAAACTCACATATTCTAACAGTCTTGACTGCATGGTATTCATATTTATTTCCCGACATAAGTCGGGGATGGTAATTACCATTTTATCCTCATATTTTGAGGTTCATGTGGCAAAAAGTAAATAATATATCTGCTTTCATCCTGTTGTTTTCTTAACGATGTTTTGAAAGACGGTTTGCTTTATAAACTCCTGTGGTTTTTTTTGTTTGGATATGCAGTTTTGGTTGGTATCTTTGAAATTATGATTCTATTATCTACTGCTCTAGGTACTCACCATTGCATAATGTCCGGCGACCGTGGGAACAGCATCCTGACAAGTCAATTCAGTACCCAGCAACCATGTTGTTGACAGCAGATCATGATGATCGAGTTGTGCCACTACACTCATTGAAGCTATTGGCGGTTAGTGGGTTTTGTATAAATACAAGCGTATATTGAAAACAAAATGTTACTTATATTTTATTGAATCGTGTTGTAATCCACAAAATAAGTTGTTATACACTAAATAAATTATCAAATACTGTAGGTGTGTGTGTGTGGGTGGGGGGGGGGGGGGGGGGGGGGGATTGATTGTTACTCATCTACTCCAGAATTCCCAGTGTCGCACCGTTTTTCTTCTTTTCTTATCTCTCTCTAATACATTTCTATTTGTTTTCAGACAATGCAGTATGTGCTATGTAATAGCCTGGAGAAAAGTCCCCAGACCAACCCTATAATTGGTCGCATTGACTGCAAAGCTGGACACGGAGCAGGTCGTCCAACACAGAAATTGGTAACAGTATTGGTTTCATGTTGTTTTTGCCTTTGTCTACATTTTTTATACTGTTATGTCTGAAGTTGATTATATTTTCCAGATTGACGAAGCTGCTGATCGGTTCAGTTTTATGGCAAAAATGTTAGGAGCGCATTGGATTGAATAGAGGTCACTCAATCACAAAGTATATGTGTATATGGAACAATTTCTTTCTGGACATACCAATTCATTTCTCTGTTCTTCACTTCTAATAAGAAAACATCTTAAACTTATATTGTTAGAGAAGTGAGGGGATTATAATTAAGTTATCGCGCTACTAATACCATACCCAAATGAATTGTCAATCATTTATTTCGAATTACTTTCACATTAAATATTTGATGTTGTATCTATCTATTTTTTTGTTGTTGTAAAAGATGATATATTTCATTCATTCAAAAGCCATATATATATATATATATATATATATATATAGGGAGTACTTCAAGTGAGAGCAATGTCTTATAATGAGAGATGAGAGGAGAATTTAACGACCCTTAGATTAGATTTACGGTTGAGATTGAAAATTAATTAAAAAAATTCTTGTACGCCGTTCTCTTCTCAGGTTTCAGTTTTGTGAATCACTTCTTCTTCTTCTTCTTCTTCTTCTTCTCTTTTTTTAAAACTGTGAACAACTTCTCTGTTTTTCATAAAGGCCATCTTTTTAGTGTTTTTTGTCTTCCTAATTAAGCAATTTTCTCATTGATCTTTGAGATTGGTCCTAGAAGAATGGGTTTCAAACCCAACTTTGCTTTTAAGGGTCACAGAGTAAATCTAATTTTCTTTCGGTACCCATCAAACAAAACAAAGAACAAAGATAGAAACAGTCGAACAAATTAGGGAATGATTGTTTTTTGTATTATTTAGTTGCATACATAATGTATGAGAAAATGCCCCAAATATTAAATACATATTTGCTTTATATCACATTACTAGTGATTACTCATCTATAGAGTATTAACAATTTTGAGTGAGTCTAATTATTTGATTATCTATTATTTTGTCATTATTATCTTTGTTGTGCTGATAGCGTTAGTTGTTGGAGGAAAATTCAGCTTTGGGACAAATTGAACACAATTATGCAGCAAGCTGAGAGCTTCAAGGAAGTGTTTGTTGAGGTTTGGAGAAACCTTAACCAAACCCAATTGGTGAGTTTTTCCATGACAGCTTGGAGTATATGGCAAAAACGCAACCTACAGTTATGGGAAAACAAGACGGAATCGCAGGATAAGGTTATAGCGCGCACAAGGGACCTATTTAGGGACCTCTCATACGATTAGAGAAGATGATTACAAAGAGAGAGGCAAAAAAGCAGCATAGAGAGAAGGGTTTGGATGATGGCGGCACTCAAAGATAGTGTGGAAAACTTTTGCGGCAAAACAGAAACGTGGGTACATGAAAGAAGAGAATGGCGTACAAGAATTTTTTTAATTAATTTTCAATCTCAACCGTAAATCTAATCTAAGGGTCGTTAAGTTCTCCTCTCATCTCTCATTATAAGACATTGCTCTCACTTGAAGTACTCCCTATATATATATATATATAATAAAGTGTTTATAGTATATCATTTATTAAAATGTGTAATACTAGTTGTGATATTGATTAGAATATGAACACAACTAAAAATAGGGCTGCTCGTATCAATCACCAATTTGGAGTCTAGTTTAAAAATAATCCGGATTCGAATCGAGTTCATACATCGACCGTCAAACATAGGGAAAACCAAGAGTTTTTTCAACATGAACTTCGCATTATTGGTTCAATCCATTCAATTTTAACACGAATATAAACACATGTCACATCGCGTATACAAATTTCAATACCAATGTAGTTGTTACTAGATGGGAAAGAATATCAATATTGCAATAAGAAAATTCATTGCTCGCGAAATAATAGTAAGCTGTGGTGTATCTTTATTACATCAAACTTTATCATTAATTCTAAATGCTCCGTATATCACAACAAAATGACCTTTTGTTTGTTGTTTCAATCTTGTTTGTCTTAAACATGGATTTGGTTTTTAATAAATTTTGTTGTTTAATAAAATGTGCTAGTATTGTTTTACCAACATTCCACAATCTGTGAGGTAATAATGACTAATGAATTAAAATAAGTTGATGTATTTGGTTAAATATTTAGGTTAAATACGTTATTTACTTTTGCTTATATTTTGGGACGAGAGTAAGTAAAATATCTATTTTTTTTTTTTTTAAAAATACTATTTGTTTTGTTTACACTATCAGTTCTGCCATGTTCCACCCTCTTCCGGTCTCTCAGTTGTAAATAATATTATTTTGTTGGAGAATAACTTATCGACAAGCTATTAGATTTAGTCTAGTGATGAGAGATTTAAACACTACTATAGGTCCCCCAGCTCAGTTCATGTAAACAAAAAAAAAAAACTTATCGACGATCGGTCTCCTTTCAATAGCTATCACCTATAAACTATTGGCGGTGAAAACAAAACCTAACCAAAATCCAAATCTCGAGAATGGTGGTGATGACGCGGAGCCGAAGGCGCATGATGGAGGAAGCAACGGCGGAGTCACCGACTACGATTCTCCCGGAGGAAGTGATGATTGAAATCCTTAAAAGGGTTGAATTGAACAATACTCTACAATTGAGGTGTGTTTGCAAATCGTGGAAATCGCTGGTTCTTGATCCTCAATTCGTGAAGCCCCACCTTTTCAAATTGCTCAATGATATCAACGTTCTATTTTCCAAGGCCATGGAATTCTTCAATGCTCTCAAATCGCAGCATCTTATAGATAACCCGGTCATTCCTCAAGAACAAGAACAAGTAGACGATGACGATGAAGACGGTGAAGAAGAAGAAGAAGATGCTGTTGTTGAAGAAGAAGAAGAAGAGAATGTTGTCGATGTTGCTGTTGAAGAAGAAGAAGAAGAAGAAGAAGAGAAAAAAGAAGAAGAAGCTGAGAAACATTGGTTGGTGACAGCACTTGCTCATCTGGAGGTTATTTTGGTAAATGTTCGTTCTTTCAAAGGGGATTCGAAATTTATTAACCTTGATTCGCAAATTCAAGACGTGGAGGATAGAATGAAATGTCTCCGAAGCTTTATGCGAATTTATCTCAAGTCAGAAACATCTTCATCTTCCTCTACTCTCTCTTGAAATTGAAATGTTGCAACTGATTTTTAATTGTTTCTTTTGGAATGGATTAGTTAGTTAGTTAGTTAGTTGTTGAATTTGAACTACTGTATTATTGTCTTCTTGCTATGATAATTGCAGAACCTATTCTTGCTATATCTTGATGTGAAATGTAAACCTAGACTAACTTTAGTCCAAGTTTATGCATTGGTTTGCATAATTTTTTTTTTCTTCCGCTTTCTTTGGAACCAAAAGGACCCTTAAAGTTAGTGCACAAACTAAGACAGACATAGTCTGAAAGTGATTACTGTTAGGAGATATCTATGGGATTTGATTTTACTATTACTACTCGTGAAATAACAAGATTAACTTAAAACTAATGATGAAGCAGCTAATGAAAGAACACTTTGTAGCTGCGCTGCCGCTGAGGAACCTTCCGACACATAGCCAAACTCAGATCAAAGTACAGAGGGAGTTGGACCAAGGCAAAAAATGAGACCAAAACAGATGCTATAGATGTGAAGAGTGTAGTCAACCCTACAAGAAGCTTTCTTGCTAAGTCAATAACAAAATCTTTTTCTTCAAACCGAGATGTGAGTATGGAAAGAAACAAAACAAGGGCAGTGACAGAGTCACAGAGGAGCAAAGTGCAACAAGTGATGCTACAGCATATAGAGTCTGAAAGCAGGCTTTTTTAGCAGTAGTGGTATACCAGATTATTGATCAGGACCACCTGGGATAGCATATGTTGAGGTTGTGAATGCAACAGTTGCAACAAGTGCTGCTACCACTGAGCAAGATTCTGCGGTTTTGGTGAGCCATTTACCACCTTCTTTTACAAGTGGTGCATGTGTATCAATGAAGACTTGCTTTGCTGTTTTCCCATCCTTCTTATAACATCCATAGAAATTAGGCGGCACGGAGTTCTTAACAAGCTGAAAAACACAAACATTATGAGTAACTAGAATATTTTCCTTAATCAATGTCTCGTTTTGTGGATGGAAAAAATGTAATCAGATTCAGAGTTGGTGATACTTCGCACCAATAACATGATCACAAAAAATGATAAGCTAGTTTGTGAAGATTTCTAATCTATTTAGAGGATAAATATTCAATACCTTATACCACCTGTATTCCCACTGCATTTGCATTGCAGCACTAGGTACACGCCAAGGTTTAAACCTCCGGTAAGTTGCAGCAAGATGCAATGCACTGTTGCCATTGATATCAACTTAACGAAATGCAGTCTCTTTGATTACACTCTTCTTATTTAACAAACTGTATACATGAGGTTGCCTATTTTCTATGGCCAAAAGAACATCATTCTTGTTCTGACTGTCCACATCATGAATAGCCACAGGGTACATATCTAGAATCTTTTCAATCATTTCAGTCACTCCCATCTTTGCTACAATTAAAATTGGTGACACCATTCTCCTTTTCTCAATAGCTTCATTTTATGTATTGCTCTTTACGGGGACTAAAACTGAAAAATGTTATATTTGCAAGGACACAAAAATATTGAAGGCTTTATATCTCAACAAAGAAAAGACTATTGCATGGTTATTTTGTGCACTTACCGACACCAAAAATGATTATTAGGAAGGCCTTCATTGCAAGGATTAAAGGTCGGATCATGGATTCCCAATTGGGAGGGAACCAGTGATTTTTCTTTCCTTTCTTTGCTTGCTCTTTCACTACAAATACATAAACATGGATGTTATCTCAAATTTAGTAGCTCACCAAAAAAAAAACATCTAAAATTTACAAAAATTGAAAACTTTCACTTGCAGCTAATACTAACATGGATGCCATATACTAAAATAATCACTCAAAATTAATTGGGAGCTTCTCACTCGTGTCTTGAGTTTATTCATCTGGACACAAGAATTTTTTTTTTTTTTTTTCTATAGGTAAGTTTAAAATGTATGATTTTTAAGAAAACAGTTACGAGTAGCTCTCAAATTGGAAAAATATCCAAAATGGATCTTACCAGTCTAACTAAAATTAATTTTAGATCACAAATCCACAAAAAATACAGATAAAAAAGAAGAAGAGTTTAAGGAGTTTAGATAAAAGAAATAGACAACAGGACCATATTAACTTGATTTTGAAAATGTAAAAACTCTATTTGCTCAAAAAGTTCAGAAACCATATTGACCGGCACTCTGATATAAAAAATGTTTACAATGTCATACCCACATTTCCTAATACGATAACGGCGGATCAGCGACATCAATAAGTAAAGGAGTCAGGGGCGAAACCTTTCATCTGACACTCTATGATCTATAGCTAGATCAATTCCTATTATTTCTCACCCGAAGGAACTCAACTACCTTTCAAGAAGACCGAGACGAGAATCATGAGCTACCTTCCCTTCTGCCCTTTGTCCCGATAGCTAGGGTGGGATTGTCCTCTGTTCTCAACTCGGGAAGGAAATAAAAAAGCATGGATTCACCTATTCCAGAAAATAAGTGCATCTTTCTTTTTTTAGGTTTCGAAAAAGACAAGGCCTTACAACAGCTCATTCCCGGAATAAAAAGAAGAGGATTATCAGCCCGCCTAGAGTATATATTAGTGATTTGTAACGTAATATTAAATTCATTTTAGTTTCTTATATAATTCTATGAAAGAAAGCATGGAATATGAATCAGGACAAAGTTAAACCGCATACCCAGTTTTTAACATTTATCAAACACTGTTACATTTCAAAATCACCTTAATACTTAGGTACAATGCCTGTTGTAAAAGGGTATGAAAAAATACTTAAAAAAAAAATCCCGCGTCTTTGTGAGATGGTTCCCAAGAACAATATTTTTGGTACTGCGTCTAAATTTAGTCCTTATTGAAAACACAAAGATCTGGACGGTAAACCTAAGTACATTTTAGCATTATTATCTGAACTACATTCAACTGAACTCCTTCAGAGTGATGAATTCAAACCACTTAGACCAACGGAGCCAGAAAGGACTGTCCGTTTCCTCTCTTTCACCAATGTTCTATAAATAACCCTGCAAAGTTTCAAAATTTCAAATTATAATATGAATCTGAATTTCCCATGCAGGAAGAAACTTTAGGTTACAAAAGTACGTCAGAATAGTAGAAAATAAGATTCTTATTAATGTAGCAAACAGTGAACCTACCTCGAGCCTTCAAGCCACATCTCGGTCACGAGAGTCTCACCAGGGTAGACATGTAGAAGAAAACGGCCAGTTATACTTTTTATCCTGTCGGAATCTCCTTTGCATATACTTTTGATGATTGCCCTAACTGCAAATCCTAATGTGCACAACCCGTGCAATATTGGCTGCGAGAATCTTTAGCAATCGGTTAAAAACATTAGATTAGCCATACAACCAAGTAAATACATATGGTCGAAAATGATCACAAAAAGAATAGTCACAAACTGATGGTTTTATATCTTAAAATGCTAAATAATCCCTTTGTCTATGTATTTAGTTCATATGACCAATCCTCTCCAAACAAGCAAACCAGTAATTTAAATGAGGTAAAATGGAAAGTTACAATCTAATTGAAGTTTCAAGGATTGAATAATCTTTCGGCATTCAAAAGACAGGATGAGAGTACTAACCCAGCAACCTTTGCAAACATGGGATCTGAATGCAGAGGATTGTAATCACCAGATAGCCTGTAAAGCAATGCCTGCCAAACAGAAAAGACATTCAGAATTTATATAGTAATTCATAACGAAACATGTCTAAAGTTTCCAGACAAATTGATCCCTAAAAGATATAAGAAAGACTCTACATTATAGTATATCTACTAAATCAATGTTGTGAAGTATTTAAGAAAATGTATAAGCTCAAAACCCCATGCAATAGGTATGATTTCATGTCTTAGAGCAAAGTTTGTTACAAAGAGGGTAATAGAGAAAAGACAAGGTAAGTGGGAAAAGGAAAAAAAAATTATTGCTTGCAAATGAATAAGGCAATTTATTTCAAACAGCATTGAATAGCTATAACATGCCTGAGATGGGTGCGTACGATCCTCAAACACTGCAAAAGGTTTACTTTCAGGAATTTTTACAGCTGGGGTCTGGTTTGGAGGGTAATTTGAGTAAGAAAATGGTTTAGATGACTTCGAGAAGCCACCAGCACCACGTAGATAGACTGTTGTCCTGCAAACAACTTACTATTAGAGTGTGAGTGTAACAAAACATTAAAAGGAATGTTTTCGGTTTTACCTGTTCATGCATAATAAATCGCCAGACTCTTTCTCATAACTTTTTGTTTCAATCTCCAAAATTGCTGCTTTACCTGAAATTTAAGTAACGTTGCATTTTTAAGTGAAACTGTACAGCAAACACATGCACAACAGATCAGAAAGTAAAAACTGTTTTGGCAATTCAACCTTTGTCATGCAATCCTGCGAGACTGACTTTATTTTGTATCTGTAACAATAAAAGATATATTATGAGCTGATATATATGAAGATTAGGGGAAAATAATTAAATATTAACCTGAACATGCTCACAAAAATCACTACTATTTCAGAATATTGGATTTGTAATTTCTAAAGGTTGGGTGTGGAATGGGGAGATACTTTGGGGTTGAAGAAGTTTGTTTTAAAAAGAATCTAATGCAAATTAGATAGACTAAATTTACTCATACAAAATCTAATCTTTATCACTAACTCGTATCAAATCATTTTACCCGAATTTTAATTGAAAACATAATCAGCATCCTATACTTCAAAAGTAATGTGGTTTTAGTATATTTTTCTCACTATAAGTCATATTGTAATGTAAATGCCACGAAGAAATGGCAACTATTTCATATATGCAAAGAAATGATGATAGGTCAGATGCTTGAATTTCATAAAGGTTTTTAATTTCTAGAAGACAGGAGCATCTATTACATAAAATTTCATTCACATCTATTATCAATTTGATTTTCCTGCGAATTTCATTTGAAATGTTGATGTGTTGAGCTAAAGTTGGAACAAGAAATTATTAGTTAACAATTCGATTTAAGTGTCTACTATGCCAAATATTCGTGAGAAACCTTACATGACAGCTAGAAGGAAATGGTTTGTACAATTCTATGTATTGTTGTCCATGCAGCAGAAGGCGTGGATCATATCTGTCACACATAAAATTCTACTTTGGATTAAATATCAAAAGAGGAAGAAAAGGAAGACCAATGATTCAATATGACAGAAAATGAAGTATAAAAGTTAATAATTATACATTCATCGATGAATTAAATACATATAAGTATAAGCAGAAACATATTGAGAGTAATATGTGAAGCACTCACTGCAACCCTGGGAGATCAAAACCATTTGGCAAGGATTCAAGTGTAAGTAAAGCGGCAAATGTAGGTAAGACCTAAAGAGTGGAAAATGATGCATAAGTCAGATATTTTGCAAAAATTCCGATTATTAACAACATCTTGGCATAAGCTAAGATTGAACAAGATCGTGTTACATTACACATAAGTTGTAACAAACTTCTGATCATTTAAGCAATTATGCACATATTTTATGTCACAGTTTGAAAATAAAAAATACCTTGATAAACTGCTGACCATCTTCATGGTAAACATACTTAAGCTCGTCTTGATCGACAGCATTCGATGCACATGCCCCTATGCCTAAGGCATAAAGTGCTACATCTCTGTTGAAGATGTAATTTGAAGCACGATTAGTCAATAATACGTTTCTTTTCATCGAAACTCATTACAATAACTTTCTTTTGTTGATTTCTAGAAATTACCTTTCGGTATAAGAGTAGGTGCTCTGCAGTCCAGTCCATTCCATGCAATCAAACAGAAAACAGAAGTTCAGAATTCAATTTAGCCTCTGTTTGGTTAAACAGTTTAATTAATTCAGCGTTTATGCATTGTTGCATAAACGCTTATTATATAAGTACTTATGTTTATAACAATAATAATAATAATAATAAGGAAAAAGAGAGGGAGATAGATAGAATGATACATCGGGGAAGTTGTGAGAAATAGCGAGGTTAGGATCGAACTCTGATGTATCAGCCATCAAGTCTGGAAGATCAAATCACACGCAGAAATTGAATCAGACAAAATAAAGATGCAAAGATTAGAGGAAATTTGGTGCTTATTTCTTTGCTTACCCTTCTTGATCGCAACTTGAACGGAATTAGGTTTCTTTGTCTGAATTCTTCACACGATAAACATCAGTAGCTGCTGGAAATGAACATCAAATCTTTTTATTAATTTTTTTTAAAAATATAATAATAATAATTATTCTTCTTTATTATTTATTTTTATTGACGTAATATATTGATCCTTTGTTTACTGCGAAAGTGATAGTTACTTACTATGCACTTATCACATACGGTTGTGATGCAATGTACTTAGACATTGTCCCAAAATAATAATACTACTCCTTGCGTCACTCTACAATAATCTAGGAAGCGCCGACACTCCTCAGATTAGGTGTGTCCGTGTCGAACACGTGCCGGTGTCCGTATCCGACACCGACACTTATAATTACACTAAATTATGTCACTTTTCCAAATTTTTATCGATGTCGACGTGTCAGTGTCCGTGTCGTGTCCGTGTTTGTGTCCGTGCTCATAAACAATAATTGTTTATAAGAGACATAATTTATATTTATCAATGATAGTTTTAATAAGGGCCTAATTTTGTAAAGAAATCATTAAAAAATGTTTGAATTTTTTAAAAAAATATGAAGAAACAAAAGTAAAAATAAAAAAAGTTATAATTAGGGACGAAGGGAATACACTATCCATTTTTTTTTATGCAAATGTAAAAATTATTATAAGACAGACTTAATACTATTCTAGTGAGAGGAAAAAAAAAGAGATATATAATATAATTAAAAGATAATTCTGTAATTTTTTAAAAAATTAACAAGATTTATTAGTTTTGTTGTTATGTATAAATACACAAAATTGACAACTAAATAGAAAGGGAGGAGTACTATTCACTTGCAAAGTTGCAAGAGGGGGAAAAATCAAGACTAATTCATATGGTTATTTTATTGATGAAAGTGAAACCAAATGATTATTGTTATAAATTATTAAAATATTAAGCTCAAGTATGTTTTAATCCTTAAAATACGATAATTTTTGCTTTTGATCTCCAAATTTTCTTCTTGTCATTTTGGTTTATAATTTATGAAAATATGTCAACTTTGATAATCTAATTAACTCATGAGTCATAGAGTCTATCTAACAACTATTGTCTGTTAGTTGTATGATCTGTGTCTGGATGAGACAGGCAAAGGATTTTTAGTATCATGGTCTCTTGTGCTTTTGTATGGACAATTTGACTTATAGAATCAAGGTTTAAATATGTTATAAGCCCCGTAATTGTAGCACATATTGAGTCCAGCCTATCTTTGGTATGAAGTATCAGAAATCACGGTGGATCATATGATTCTGACATACCCATCATAATACGAAACATACCTTCAGTCTCTTGTGCTGATCATGCCTAAACTTCAATTAAAAATCATAAATATTTCAGAATTCCACAGCAACCCTGCTGTGATATGCATGCTGTTAAAAAAAAAACAATGCAGAAAAGAAGTGAAAAGGATATATATGTATATTATAGCACTTAAAAATCATAGAGTTCTGCATTGAATACATCAAATGAAACACCTGCTCAGCTAAGAGCAAAATACTAACTTCTGCAATCCGTGTCACCATAATTCATAATACTATATTAGTAAAATTCTAGATAATACAAAGGGAACATATATATAGTATTCTTCTTTTTGGATGGGAAAGAATGTGACCTCGAGCTGAGATCATTAAAACTTAAATGCGTTGGTGATTCGACACGAGCACACCATATATATTTGAAACACTCAACAATACAATTAGAAGTAGATAAGTTAACTACTTTTCACGATTCTAAAGCTAGAATGCCTTCTCAAGCGTGGAATGGTTCATTTAAACCTTTGCTAGCTCAAAGGGGTCGGGTGTGTCTTCCACTAGCCCTACCACAAAGACGAGCATTCTTTGGAATTGGAAATTCGTCTCTGATTGAGGTTGATGCTGTGTAAACACGCAAATAAAACTGTTGGCCGAGATACTGTCGTGCCCAAAACTCAGTCCTCAAGTTCCACATGCCAACATTGTCCAAGGCAACATAAATAGCAGTCCATGAATACGGATATACCTTAACGAAATCAAAAATCAAATATTGCATTAGTCAAAATTAACAGAAATTGGGGAATCTAACATAACACTAGCTGATTAAACAATGCTTTCATTTCAGTTATAAACCAACAAACTGAATGTGTAACTAATTAATTGTTTTCATTATGAACCACCAACTCTACTCAACAAATATATATAATATGATTCTCACCTGAGTAGTGGAACGCGCTACTGCGTCTCGGAGATTGTAGTTGCTTCTGCTAGAAGTTGTCCACTGTCCTCCATCCATACTACATAATGAAATAATTTAAGCTTAAATACTTTATTTTGCCACGGCTTAAGATTAAATAGTTAATTTGATCCCTGAAATTATAAGACTATCTCAACCTAATACGTTATACGTTAACAAAAGATTGTTTAAAGAAATGTAAGATTTGAATACTAGTAGTAAAGCATTAAATTGAAGCATGTGGAAAATTATATTATATGTGCAGCGTGCTCACCCAACAACAAAAAATTGGTAGCCATCAAGATGATAGCTCTGAACGATGTTCTCGTTGTTTTGGAAGACAATTTCAACGAAAGATCTGTAATCAGCTTGCAACACAGAAGTGTCAAGGTAAATGCCACCGCCGGTAGGTCTGTCGGATATGCTTCCAACGCGAAAAACACCAGAGATTTTGAAGTAGTCGGCGAGCTTAAGAGGCGTGTCTGGGGCAACGTAAGAGACACTGTTAAGTGCATATCTTTGCTTGCCATTAACTTGACCAGGAGAACTAGCCAGAATGATTGTCTTTGTTGTGTTTATGAGACCGTAATGGTAGGACCCTTGTGGATTCGGCCTTGGTCCACTTGCTGTAAGGTTAGTCCTGAAATTATGGATCATAGCTTGAGCCACAATAATCATTTCAAGCACTGTAAATGAATTATACAAACTACTTAACTATTATAATTAGTGATTGAATTATAATTTTTTTGATGGCATTATACTAAATCGTTGTAGAATAACAATATCAAATATGATTCAACGTAATCTTAAAATAAAATAGTACCTGATTGAGCGAGCCTGGTTCAAAGACCAATCGACTTGGATTGTCGGTCCACCAGGAGGTGGGCCTGAAACTGCGCCTGCAGAGTTGCTATAGCGAAGTACAGCAGTGGTTGTGAGGATCTTAGACGAGAATCGAGTTGAAGCCACAATGTAGTAGTCCTGAGAAGGTTGATCTGCAGTTACTAGTACTGAATAAGATTGTCCCACATGAACATCAAGTGAAGAGTATGTAGTTTGAAGAGTGTGAGTTCCTTCCACTTCTACAAGCTTCAATTTGTGGTTCTGAATTCGAAAGTTTAGGGAATGTTGCAATCCAACATTTGATATCCTAAGCCTGTATGTCTTTCCTGTTGTGTACAAATCATAAGGCATTCAAACAAAGATTATTTGTTAGTACATACAAGTTTTTATTTATTTTGCACCGACAGTAAATCATAATTCATAACCGTTTGATCATAAAAGTTGTATAAATGATAGTGTCTGATTGTTTGATAATATAAAACATTTACACTGACGGTGCATTACATACCTTGTTCTACATTGAAAGATAGTCCGTTAGGTCCACGACCATTGATGAGGACTCCATCGGGTATAGGCAGCTTCTTTCCGTTATC